>NC_048545.1:3242351-3457351 GCF_902806685.2 Maniola hyperantus | reverse complement strand
GAGTATCAATCTGGGGAGCAAATATCGTGGCGGTGCTACAAGTGAGGCTGCCCGGCTACTGCTACTACTATCAAATACGATTTGATGGCGACCAGGAACAAGCATATACGCTAGGGTCTCTAACGATGTAAGGAGGATGATGGGAAGCGACTAGATGAAGAAAGCTGAGGGAAGAGTATGATGACGCTCACAAGAGAAGGAATATACTTAGTACAGTAAATGTCCACAGGCTGATGTGATAATGACGACGTCTGCTAAAAAGGGATGCAATTACGTTAAATAAGATGATTAAAAAAAACTTACATTACGCGGCAGAAAGTAATGTACATCGGCCTTTAGAATGACATTTCGGCTTTGTTGTTGAGTTGTCTCTGTCACTCATACCCATATGAAGTTTTGTCGGTCTCAACAACAGAGACAGTGCTCTACAAATCTGCTATCTTCTTCTAAAGGTCGATGTATATTACTTTCTGCCGCGTACTGTAAGTATTTAATAGATTAGGTATAGTATTACTCGCTTTGTACAAGGGTGTGCCTTTAATTAAATATTTTATTTAATTAACTTTGTTATATAAGTTTCTTTTTCTTTCCTTTTCTATTGACTTTCGTATGCACTCGTTTATCTTTTTATCACATACCAGCTAATGCCCGCGACTTGGTTTGCGTGGATTTAGATTTTGAATGGAAAAATTTTATACCCTGAGTGCTTAGCTTAGCTTAAATCGTAAGCTACATTTTATCACGAAAAATCAAATGTTTTCACGGGATTTTTAAAAACCTAAATCCACACGAACGAAGTCACGGGTATATAATGTGAGGATTTTTTAAGGTAGTGTTTTTCAGCCAAAACAATAACACTATTGTTTATTGCCTCAGGTTTCCGACTGTGTCGGAGCAAGCGAGGCCATCAGTATCTCGTTATTGGTACCCATACATACAGGCGTGGATATGTGGTGCGCAATCGTATAACGTGGAGATGCTTGAAAAGGGACTGCTCAGCGACAGTGACCACTGTGGGCAAATGCCTGATTGGTACCAAAAGAGAGCACAATCATGAGTCTTTTGAAGGGCTGAAACCAGCCCAGAGTAAAGAAGGGCCTTTTGAACTAATTCTCATGCAAAGTATGAAGACAGAAAGTACCTAAGCCTTACAGACATATTTTTACGAAAGAAATATACTTGCACAGTGAAAAACTATTTTTAGTAACTTTTTTTTAAAGATCTACGTTAGAATCTAATAAGTGACAAACAGACCAAATGTTGATTGTAAGCTATAAGTTTATTTTTTCTCCGAAACTTAAACAAATCTATGTTAGAATCTAATACCTAAGTGACAAACAGACAAAATGTTGATTGTAAGCTATAAGTTTGTTCTTTCTACGGAACTTAAACAAATCTGTTGTCAAATAAAAATTGTGTAATATTAAAAAAGTTTATTTGGTTCATTAAGAAACACCCTGTAGTAAAAGCAAAGGCGATCGCTAGTCATTTGGCCGGTACGCGCGACTCTTTTGATCTCCCGTCATCCACTTCAGCTTTTAGTAAAATAATAGGCCTGGGTAAGTAGTTCATTCAAGTATATTTTCTGTAAATTTTGGTTTCGTACCTCAAAAGGAAAAATGGAACCCTTATAGGATCACTTTGTCGTCTGTCTGTGTCTGTCCGTCAAGAAACCTAGAGGGTACTTCCCGTTGACCTAGAATCATGAAAGGCAGGTAGGTAGGTCTTATACCAGACATAAGGGGAAAAATCCGAAAACCGTGAATTTGTGGTTACGTCACGAAAAAAAAGTTTAAATGTGTTCGTGAATAAGTATTAGTATTTTCAACTTTCAAAGTAAGATTACTATACCAAATGGGGCATCATAATATGGAAGGGCTTTATCTGTACAGTCTATAACAGATTTTTATTTATTTTTATGCATATTAGTTTTTGATTTATCGTGAAGATGACGAAAAAATACGACTGTAGTACGGAACCCTCTGTGCGCGAATCTGACTCGCACTTCGCTAGTTTTTCAAATATTATTCGCTATCTGTGGAGCTATGTCGGTTTCGCTAGTTCTCCTACGGATCTCCTCATTTCTGATTTGATCACGTAGAGAAACCATCGTCCGCTGAGTGACTTTGAGGCCTTTGAGCTTTCTCTGCTGTGCTCACGGAATTTTGCGATGCGTCAGTCAAGTGGAACTCAGACTTGCACACGAAGGGTTCCGTGTCATCATACAAGAAATAACCCTTTAATTTTTTTCAATTTTATAGCGGCCATTTTGAATTTTTTATTATTTGTTGTTATAGCGGCAATCGAAGTATACACGTTCCTAACCTTAAAAATACGCCTTTTATGGTTCTTGCATTTTCTTGCGCCGGGTTAATTCCTCTTTAATTGGGTATTTTACTACTTTTGAATTTGATAAATATTATTACTTTATTATAAACTAGGATAAAAATAATGACGTACGCTGAAAAAAATATTAAAATCCAACAAAGATTTACAAAGTTACAGGCATTTTAATTTTGGAGTGGGAGGGTCTTCTATCCCTTTCTCGCAAAACGAAAATTTGTATGAAACCGCACGAAGCTACTATGGAATTTGTCAAAATGACGTCATAATTCTATATTGCTATCTCTGTCTAATCAGAAATATTTAAATGCTTATAACTTTTTTGTTATTTGATCGATTTAATTAGTTTTTCAGTTTACGTCATTATTTTTATCCTAGTTTATAATAAGTAATAAAAAAATTGGAGTCAAATACCCAATTCCTTATTTCTGTCACAGATGCAATATATGAATTGAACCAGCGAGGAACTCACTGTCTAGTCATCGGAGACTATAGATTCAGACGCGGCTACCAAAGGAACAATCGAATATTATGGAGGTGTTCTAAAAGATTCTGTCCAGCGACTGCGTCTACTGTTGACACACAACTGGTCGCAACTAGATATGATCATAACCATTAGCATAAAAAAGGATATAAATTTTTGTCTGGTGGGAGGCTTCGGCCGTGGCTATGTGGCATGGGTTTGATAAAAACTGCTATAGCGCTTCACGGTTGGCCCGCTTCCATCTTGGACTGCATCATCCCTTATCACCAGGTGAGATTGCGGTCACGGGCTGACTTGTATCTAAATATAAAAAATAAATAAATGAAAATAACATATAACATCAGAAATTGTGACTGTTGTAAAACTCTACAGTCTATTTAGATAGGAATAACCTGATACCAATATTTAGAAATAATTATTAGCATAGAAAATCCAAAGTTTTGTTGTACATACTTAGTCACGTAGTTTATTCTTACATAGGTTTTTAAAAGTACCTACCTAAACCAAATAAAAAAACAAATAGTAGAAAATAATATTTGTTAATTTATCTGTTATCTTAAAGTTATTATGAATTATATATTTTTTTGTTCCATTTAACTTATTTTAATTAAGAATTTTTTTTCTTTCTACTAATTATCTAAATATGAAGGTGTGTTTGTGTGTTACATTTTCATGGTGTGTCCACTTAACAGATTTGCATCCTGGAGAAGGAGACAATATGGTCTTGGACTGTAGTAATAAAATTATGTGATTATTGTATTGCGGTAGTTCATGGGGTTAGAGATCATTATTAAAGAGAATAATTAAATAAAATATTTTCGTTATTTTTAAAATCGTTAATTATTAACGCCATGCTGTACGAAAGGCGATTAATGACGTCAAAAGGCGTAAACGACAACTTTTTTTAATTTTTTTTTTACATGATAAATATTTTCCCGCAGAAATTACTCTTACTTTTATGTTAATAAATAATTGGAATTTTTTGTCATTTATGGATTGTGACGTCATTATTCATCTTCATGTTAAAAGTAATTAGAAATCATGTTCTTTTTTTAAATTATTCTCTTAGAATAATGAATTCTAGCCCCATAAGCTACCTCTATACAAAAAATCACATCATTTTATTACTACAGTCCCTATGGATGCTGCTTTTTATTCCAAAAAATCAAACGGTTCCCACAGGTTCTGCAAAAACTAAATCCTCCTGGACGAAAGGCATCATCTATTATTATAATAAATCCGATTTATATACTTGAAGTAGATACTTAATCGAGTTTTCCAAACCAGGTACGACAGCCGCATTCTACCTGTCGTCAAAAGGCACGGTACGTCTCGTGTTCCAAGGAGTCCACTTCTCGAAGAATTATCAAAACGGGAGCAGGATATCCTGGAAATGTAACAAGGCTGGCTGTATAGCACGTGTCAACACTATCGACGGGCAGATCGTCGCTGTGAAGAATAAGCATAACCATACGGGCACTGTAAAGTAAATATTACAAGACAATTATTGGCACCGATTCCGTTGTCTTTCTCTAAACTAAATTTAGAGTATCTGCATCCTGTTCTTTTTAACAATACTAAAAAGGGTCAGAACATGAACTTTACATTTAAAGACACTAAATTTTAGTGCATGCTACAGATTTAAACAGTAAGCTCGCGACTGTGCTCTAAAATCACGAGTTTTACCATCTAAAAATTAAATTTAAAACTGTCAAACTGTCCTTTTCATATTACATTAGCAAGAAGAGGATGCGAATACTCTAAAATTAGGTTGTGCTCAGAATCAGTACCAGTGTGTAAATTAAAAATTTAAATCACCCCCGGCAGGTCAAAGTTATCATACTATTGCATCGTAGTCAAGATCAAATGCAAAGTATACAAGTTGTACACTTTTTGATTGTCAATAGGGTCTTGTATTGCAGTAATAAAATGACGTGATTTTTTGTATATCGGTAGTTTATGGGGCTAGAATTCATTATTAAAGAGGGAGAAAAAATCATGATTTCTATTTGTTTCTATCATGAACGTCACACTGTACGGAAGGTGAACAATGACGTCACATGGCGTAAACGACAAATTTTTTTTTTTTTTTTAAATAAAAAATATTTTCCCGCAGAAATTACTCTAGGTACTTATTTTTATGTTACAAAAATTCAAAAAAATTGTCGTTTACGGATTGTGACGTCATTTTTCACCTTCTGTACAGCGTGACGTCCATGTTAAAAATAAATAAAAATCATGATTTTTCAAAAATTATTCTCTTTAATAATTAATTATAGCCCTAAAACTATTGCTATACAAAAAATCTGTTCATTTTATTAGTACTACAGTCCAAGACCTATTGTTAGATTTATATGATGATGATTGATCGAGTCCATCAGACAAGTGCAAGTAATATATAAATCAATTGGATGACTGAGATCCCTAAGTCGGCTGAGAAAACAGCTAAAATCCTCAAACAGTGGAACAGATTTTCATCAAACATATCTAAGAACCATCTCGATTAAATATACTTTCAAATAAAATAAATCGCATTCAAAACGGTCCATCCGTTTCATCGCTACGATGCCATAGACAGATACACAAATTAAACTTACAACAGCCCTCTGTTTGGCATCGGGGGTTAAAAATAATTAGTAAGGTATACAAAAATCTGTACTAAATGTCGTACGTTAAAATAAGAAATTATTGTGTAGTAATTTGTGAAAAAAATATATAAATGTTGTAGTTAAAAAAACCACGTGCCACCACTGCTGTCTCTTGGTGCCCTTGATAAAATATTGTAATCTATGTAAATAAAAGTGTAAACTGACTGAGTGACACACTAACATTTACCTCAATCTGCGGTCCGCTCGGTCTAGAAACTTAATGATTTGCATGTAGGTTTTGTAGACCGCCACTAAGATTTTTTTAGAATTTCCAGCTGAGGCAGATCATTTTAGAATAGAATATAAGTATGCTAAACTAACCTTTCCTAACCCTAGCATGCTCCCCATGCAGCGCTTCCCATACAAACGTAGACACGATCTAGAAATAAATTGGCATTTATGCCTGTGGGTTTCCAGATTTCAGTAAAAAAGCGCTCAAAGATTTACAAACAAATTAGCCAGTGTAAATTAGAAACTATTTTTACCGAAATCTGAAAACTCACAGCATAGGTACAGATATTTGTTTTCTACTTTCTACACCGTGGCCACAAAATTTCAAGGGGTTTGGTTGGTTAATATTCAAATAAGAACAAAACAACATTTGTATGGAAAGCTTTGGGGAGCGCGTTAGGGTTAATTCGATAGAGATTAGATTTTGAGCAGCCGAGTACAGCAACTTGCAGTTTTATTCCTATTCTGTGGTCCTCTGTGATATTTTCAGTCTAAAGTCATTATTTATATACCTAATATACAATAGGAAGTACATAGCTATGTCTTGAACTGATTTTATTTTAAATATGGTTTTAATTTTCTTATTAGATAAAAAGTTACTTGTTTATAATCCTAACGGCGATTACGCACTGCACTTTCGTCATCAGAGTTCTATCCGTCATCCGTGAGAATACCAGCGGTTATCTATGACATAATATGTCATAAGCTACCATACAAAACAAAAAGGAACGTATTTTCACGGACTCGGATCAGATTAGTGCGTAACCGCCGTAAGAGCGATCTCACACACTATCCGATCCGAGTCCGTGAAAATGCGTTTCTTTTTGTTTTACGAACTATTTGTATGGTTGCTTGTCACATAATGTCGTAGATATTTCTTCGGTTCGGTTTCGGATCGGATGAGTGCGTGATGGCTGTAACTGTCAACGTAATTTTTGAATTACTAAATTATTGTACTTTAGCAAATATATCAGTCAAAAATTATGATAGCGACGATTGATGTGTAGGCATTGATTAGATCTCTTTTATAACAAATTATATCTTCTTCTATATATATAAAAGGAAAAGGTGACTGACTGACTGACTGAATGACTGACTGACTGACTGACTGACTGACTGATCTATCAACGTACAGCTCAAACTACTGGACGGATCGGGCTGAAATTTGGCATGCAGATAGCTATTATGACGTAGGCATCCGCTAAGAAAGGATTTTTGAAAATTCAACTCCTAAGGGGGTGAAATAGGGTTTTGAAATTTTGTAGTCCACGCGGACGAAGTCGCGAGCATAAGCTAGTTAAATAATATAATGATCGTCGTTTTCTGTATAAAAATATTTTGAGTAATTCGAGTAACTATATACATATTTGGTGAACTTGTAGGAACTGTAGTTGCATTTAAGCAAGTTTCTCGTGACTAGTTATGATTACTTATTTATCTTTTACCTAGTGATTATTATATAAATCAAAAAGTCAATATTATATGTAACTTTAGAAAAAAATAGTCTGCGTTTTATTTATAATTCCACATCCTAATATTATAAATGTGAGAGTTTGGATGTTTTTTATTACTCCTTGACCTGAATCGATTTGGTGAAATTGGAATGGAGATAGCTTATACCCGGAAAATCAAAGTGTTCCCCCGGGATTTTTAGGAAACCATGATCCACGCGGATGAATCGGGGGCACCATCTATATCCACGACAGGTTGAGACGAGAATCGGGGTATGAGGCGAGGGGACGCCCTGCACACCCGCACGTCACCCGCGCTCGCCCGCACCAGGTTAGCGCGGGGGCTGTGCGGGTCGCGTACTATCAGTACCCTTATTACTTATATTTATAAAGTGAAAAGCGAAAGTGTGTTTGTTTGTTGGTTTGTTCTTCAATCACGTCGCAACGGAGCAACGGATTGACGTGATTTTTTGCATGGGTATAGTCAAAGACCTGGAGAGTGATATAGGCTAGGTACTTTTTATCCCGGAAAACCAAAGTAAAATATAATAAAAAAAGAGGCTCTTAATCGGTAGGTACGTACCTCTTCGCATTTAAGATTTTTTTTAAATTAAATACTTACTCGTACCTATGGTTTAAGATTTTCTCACTATGAATCTAAGATGAAAGTGGTATATAAATCAGATTTTTACCATAATTTGAATTTTGATGAGGACCGATGCAATTCGCTTATCTTCTTCTGCCTCTTCTTGCCTGACATATCAACAAAATATTTGTTTAATAACTAAATGGTGTTACTCTACTTTTCGTATAGGTACAGGTGGAATCCAGTTCGGTGTAACGAGATTCGGTAAACCGCAACTTCGGATAGGGCCGTACAGATTCTGCGTGGCGACAACAAGCGGCCCTAAGAGCAACTGGCGGTGTGTGCACAACCCTCGTGGGTGCCGAGCTAAAGTCATCACCATAGATGATAGGATCGTAAAACTCGATAATAATCATAACCACTGAATGTAATATACAAGCAATAGTTCATACAAAAATATTTTAAAACTCACCTTTTCGTTTTATATATTTAGAAATTCCAGTGGCATTTTGACACAAAATCAGTTTCCGACAAGTGTGAATAGCTTCATATAAATAATAAATATTATGTATAAATAAAATGTTCTGCCACTGGAACATCCAAAAAAAATCCGTGTCCGACAAACGACAAGCGGGAACGGGGTGTAACTCAAAGTTTGTTAAACTAACAAACAGTTTCAAATAAAGTTGTATTCGTTTTTGCCATTATTTATACTTAGACTAACTGATGCCCGTGACTTCATCCGCGTGGAATTGGGTTTTTAAAAATCCCGTTGGAACTCTTTGGTTTTCCGAGATAAAAAGTAGCCTATGTCACTCTCCAGGTCTTTATCCTATACCCATGCAAAAAATCACGTCAATCCGTTGCACCATTGCGACGTGATTGAAGGACAAACCAACAAACAAACACATTTTCGCATTTATAATAAGGGTACTTCATAATGGTAATGATCACTAGCTTATGTAGTTTGTGTACACAAATTTCAAAACCCTATTTTACTCCTTCAGGGGTTAAATTTTCAAAAATCCTTTCTTACCGGATGTTTACGTCATCATAGCTATCTGCATGGTAAATTTCAATCCGATCTGTCCAGTAATTTGAACTGTACGTTGATAGATTAGTCAGTCAGTCACATTTTCCTTTTATATATTTAGATGCTGCATGGTTCTGTACATCAATATACGGGAATCCACAAGTTCGTGTTGGCCAATTCAAGTTCTGCATCGCCTCCTCAGCCGGTCGTAAGAAGATATGGAGGTGCGTGAACCAAGCTCGTGGATGTAGAGCCAAAATTGTAACTCTTTACAGTCTCTTTGTGAGAATTGATAGAGATCACAATCATGGTAGACCTAATCAAATTGGAGAAGACGGAGGTTCAATTGGAGACGAATACGAAGTTCGTTATTGAAGTTTCCACAACATGATTTTTTGCGCAACATGCTTTTCCTGCAGATCTTTAGACAACTCGCCAACCTCGATGCTGAAAAGTCAGAGTAAAATGGACCTAAACTCGATTGGTTAAAAGTCTCTAATTACGATTTTTGTTCACGGAGCAAACTTTTGCGATGTCATAAGTTATTTTTGTTAATGATTAAAAAATATATATCTTTGCAATTTGTATCATATTTTGAATTCCTTCAATACTGGTTTTTTTTTAAAGAATATTAGCCATGGTAAATGACTAATATTCCCCTTTCCTCTCCAACTAAGCTTCAGGCTTGTGCTAGGAGTAGTGCGACAATAGTGCAACGGGCGGGGTTTGAACCGTCGACCTTTCGGGTTTCAGTCCACTCCTTTACCGGTTGAGCTATTGAAGCTTAAATTGAATCATTAAAAAAATTTACGGTAACCTTGCTTTTCTATAAACTGCAAAAAGTAGAAAATATGGTGACAAAATATTAGAGCAAGACAGGATTTGAATGTCGAGGACAGTGAACGACAAAGCATACAAAAAAATATTCGAACGTTTTATTATAACATACCTAACGAAATCTCTACTGGGGTGGGCGGCCGGTACATATTTCTATAGGTACTCTACCGCATGCGTCTTTAATTGGATTACAGCTCCGTATAATGCATACATTTTGAGAAAGGACTCACCATATTATTAGCTTTGCGATTTAAACAGACGTGAGTTTGTGGCCCATATTTACGAATCGCAATCGTTAGAAACACGTCTATGTTTTGTCGTTCACTGTTGGAGGATCAGGCCACTCGTTAAAGAAATTGCTCATTTTATTTTTGTCTTGCAGATAATACGCCGTATTTCTCCGAAACGAAATTTGGCAAGCTACAGGACCTTTTTTTTTTTTTTTTTTTACTCTGGGAAATGCGTTTACGCATCCCCCCCTCCTGGGAGCCAGCCAGCAAACCAGCCAGCCAACCAACTGGAGGGAAGGTATGTGGGACTCGCCGGCCGAGAGGCGACCGGAATACCCACTAAAACCCAGCGGCATTTCTGCACGTCGCCTAGCGACTGGGTCACGGGAACGCCGAAGCAAACCACCGCGACCCAGTCAGCGACATCCGCCGAGGCGGACCCTCCACCGGGGACCCCGCTCACGAGGTCCCCCACCACACGTCCGAGGCGCACCAACGATGTGCGCCTCCTCCCCCCGGGGACCCAACGGGCAACAACGCGCTCCCGCGCACGTCGCCCGCGTCCCATCCTCCGCCTCGTCCACTGTGCCCTCTGCTAGTCAGAGGGACACGCGGAGAAACCTCTCCCTGCCAGGTCATTAGCCATGGCTAACAATATCCCTGAAGAGAGATTATTAGCCATGTTACCGGGGTGCACCGGCCCGAATACTGCTCTTCCCCTCGGATGCCCGAAGGCATCCAAAAGGGACCAGTAGCACCCAGGCACACTGGGAGGTTACCTGGCTGGCACCCCTACAGGCTACAGGACCTAGTCTAACTGAGAAAAGCCTCAACTGGCATTGTTGTAAGCAGCCGAAAGGATGCCGTGCGAAAGTCAAAACAATCGATAGCAACGTCATCGGATTGGAAAATAGTCATAATCATTAAATAATATTATATTGAAGTTTTGTGGGATCATCGCCATATTTTCTAATAAATAAAATCCGATCAGGAGCGGATCGTACAAGAAATAACCACTGTAATACTATGTTCGCTTCAATAGCTGTACAACACTGCAATTTAATGACGCGCGTCGCCATCTATGATGTGATTGATAAACATAGTATTTGGTCGTGAACATTAATTTTAATTTTTTTTGTGACCTATGCAAACATCACAGTTTTGGATTTTTCCCTTGCATATGTATAAGACGTTGATATCTGTCAAAAATGATTATAGATCAACGGGAAGTACTCTGAAGGTTTAGATTTCTTGACAGATTTACAACAAAGTGATCCTATAAGGGTTACTTTTATGAGGTACGCAACTACGCAACCTTAAAAAAGAGGAGGACAGAAATCACGCGTATTTATATTGAAGCAAATCTTCAAGACGAAATTGATCTTGATATTAAATCACTCGAGATCAGTAGTATTAAGTTTATCAACTTGTCGATATGTTGATTCAGTTGCATGGATCGTTGTCTCATTGGTTCATTATTTCATTATTACTGTTATAGATAACATGGTGCGTTTCTCAAGAACTAAATATGGCAAGCCGTTACTTCACATCGGGGCGTATAGATTTTGCTTGGCCACATCTGTAGGACCTAAAAGCATTTGGAGGTGTAGCAGGCAGACGCAGGGCTGCCCGGCGAGAGCCACCACTGTCGATGGCAACATCGTGAAAGTGAATAACAGTCATAATCATTGCATACAACAAGAAGTCGGTTGAAAGCTGGTGGTTTCTAAAAAAAAACCGGCCAAGTGCGAGTCAGGCTTGCGCACCGAGAGATCCGTACTACAGTCGTATTTTTTCGACATTTTGCACAATAAATCGAAAACTATGATATATAAAAATAAATAAAAATCTGTTTTAGAATCCACAGATGAAGCCCTTTCATATGATACCCCACTTGATATAGTTATCTTACTTTGATAATTGGAAACACTAATTTTTAGTTCATGACCACATTTTTTTTTGTGTGATGTAACCACAAATTCACGGTTTTCAGATTTTTACCCTTTATGTCTGCTATAAGGCCTACCTACCTGCCAAATTTCATGATTCTAGGTCAACGGGAAGTACCCTGTAGGTTTCTTGACATACAGACAGACAGACATATATACAACAAATTGATCCTATAAAGGTTCCGTTTTTCCTTTTGAGATGAAAAATAGCTGACGGTTTCTGATGTAAATTGTGAACCCACTATGGACCAGATGGCAGCCCTAGTTTGCCCTACTTAGGTAAAGAAGAAGGAACCGCCCTACTAATTTTCAGCCCCTTTTCAAAATTGCTTTCGAACCAAACTTGGTTCATGTTACATGAACAACTGTTACATGGTTAAAGTAGAATATAATTTAAGTCATACTAGGTATAGAGATTTTTTAGATTTGAAGACCTTTCTCAAAAAGAACAAAAGTTCACTTACCTGAGAACAATATATAAATATAGTAGAAGTCATAATCTGTAAAGGTATGACTTTATACAATAATATGATTCAAAACACTTTAAAAATAATTTTTAGGTAATAATAATTGAAAACCTTAGCGTTTAAACTATCGTGAGTAACTTTTATAATAAATATAGGTGCTCCCGGCTGTACTCACGTGGTTAGTCGATGTAGCTCGACTAGTTTCAACCACGGAGTACATTGGTTGGTTTCAACCTCGCGTTGCGATCTGAGTCCCTGTACAAACGGACCCCGGATGGGCTCGAAACTAGTCGTGCTTAAGTCGACTAACTCCGTGAGTACAGCCGGGAGCATCTATATTTATAATTGAAATCTATTTCTTTAGATTTATAAAATTGTAAATGTTAAAATATTATATTTAATACCTATATATCAGTATCATTAATTTTGTTTTCTTTCAAGCATAATAAAGGGACATAGTCGGTCTTATGATGTTAGTACAATCAAGTACGAATTATTGCTAAAGATGTTAACCAAAAGTATGTAATAAGCATACTTTAGTAACTATATACTTTTTTACAGGACTGTTAAGGACTAGGGGGCGTAGAAGTTATGCAAAGTGGTCACGAGCAAGTTTAATTGCGGCCATGGAACAAGTAGAAAAAGGCTACCTTACAACGAATAAAGCGGCTCGTTGGTTTGATATTCCTAGACGAACTTTATTCAATCATTTGAAGTCAGGAAGTACAGCCAAACAATTTGGACGAAAAAGTATATTGAATGAAGATCAACAACTAGAATTAGTTAATAAGATTATAGAAAAAGCTAAAAGTGGCACAACTATTACTAATACACTTATACGGAAGGAAGCATTTCTTTATTGTGAGGAACAAAATATTACACACCAATTTGATAGAAAACAGCGCATGGCTGGTAAATGTTGGCTCAGTGTCTTTGTGAATAGATATCATACAGTTTTGAAATCATTATTAGTAAAAAGCAAAAAAGAAACAAATAAAATCAAATAAATACTTTTAGTTCTGAATAAACATGTTTATATTTTACTATGTCTAAATAAAACATTAAAGGAGATCGCCAATTATTGTGTGTTTATTTTATCTCTTTCTATTTGAAGTTAATATTGTTATGATATTACAGTTTATTAGTTGATCATGAGATTGTGAGATATAGTTACATAATTATATAGAATGTTAACTAATTTTAGTCCATAAAATACCTATATTTTAATCAACGTTACAATGAACGATTTAAAAATATGCTTTTAATTTCAGCGGGTATAAAAGAAAGTGAGAAAATAAAGTTCGATGTGACTCGGTTCGGTAACCCTACGATTACTTGGGGGAATTACCGGTTTGTTAAGAAGCTGAATCGAAGATTGAAGACTTGGTGGGAGTGCACTGCGAGGAAGAGTCATGGTTGTCGCTGTGTTGCTGTGACCGTTGAAAATCGTCTCGTGAAGTTAAACGGATGGCATAACCATTAGTCATAATATTTTAGGTTAAGGCTGCTTTTCTACTAGAGATGTGCTATGCAGTTATGCTGTGAGGAGGGCAAAGTTTAACTACGAGACTATGCGACCGTTTCCATCAATGCTAAGCGGTGTAGCGGAGCGAAATATTTATATATATTTAAACATAATATTCATTTATATTAGCTATAATATTATTGATATTCATTATAAAATATATTTATATAAAACGGTTCAACTCATGTTTTTTTATGGAATTTAAACCGGCCCGTTCGAACCCCGGACGAGTTCGAAACTAGTCGGGCATATTCGACAAAAACGTGAAGTGAGCCTTTATATGCCTATATTTTTATGATTAGCTATATATTCCTTTTACTTGAGAAGTCGCCGTAGCAAATAAAATATTTAGAGTTGGACATAAACGTCCATTATTAAAAATTGTCTATTTTAGGGCTCGATAGACAGTTTTAAGCCTGAGTTATTCACAATAATATAATTGTGAAGTTTCAGTCTACTTCCACTAATTAGGATATTGTAATACTAGCTTATGCCCGCGACTTGTCCGAGTGGATTTAGGTTTTTAAAAATCCAGTGGGAACTCTTTGATTTTCTGGGATAACAACTAGTCTATGTCACTCTCCAGGTCTTTAACTACATCCATGCAAAAAATCACGCCGATCCGTTGCTCCGTTGCGACGTGGTTGAAGCACGCAAACTAACGAACAAATACGCACGGGATCTCTAATAAAAAAGCCTTTGTCACTCGGGAATTAAGCTTTCTAATGGTGAAATAATTTTTGAAATCATCCAGTAGTTTTGATTTTATTCGTTACAAACATACCAAAATACAAATCTTTCCTCTTTATAATGTAGTGTACTCACGTGTTTGTCGGAGTATCCCGAACCAGTGTGGGGTCCTGTTTCAATGGACCTCTGTTTGCGAGTCGCGACACTGCGTCCAGGAGACTACTAACTCATAACTTTACTGACTGTGCTGTAACTATGTAGTTGGGTATACTCCGACATACACGTGAGTTTAGCCAACATACATTGATATGTATTTATTGTATCGTAATAATAGTTGTAATGTAATAGTGTTAGAACTTAGATATTGAAAGATCCTGACCGAAATATTTTATTTTTAAGCAAAAGGATATAAGTAAATAAGGATATAAGGATATAAGTAAGGATATAATAAAAAAATAAATGTATTTTGCATGCTCTTCAACATTGCAATTTATTTAAGTAAATAAAACTAATTTTTTAGATTAGTTTGATTGTAAGTTTTATTAATATTAGAGAATGAAAAGAAGCTACAATTAGTAATTCTTTGTAGATTAGGTTAATTTGAAAACTTCTAATGATAACAATTTTAGAGCAAATAGGAAAAAAAATATGTAAAGTTCTTTGATATTAAATATATACTTTAATCAGATTTTAAAAAAAAACATATTATTATTTTTAGTCAGTCTCCTAACTAGTCTCATAAACAATATCCAATCCATAGACTAGCCTAGTGAGCGGTGCATGGCCGTCCGTGGGGATCGGCCGTGCGTGATAATCCACACAATCACGCGCCGTGGGAATCAGGCATAATGATTTTTAAGCAAATGATATACAGTAATTTATTTTCAGAGCCGAAATTCAGCTTATCGCAAAGAGGGAATTTAGTCGTGCAGATTGGAGAGTGGAGGTTCAACAAGCACGCTTGCTGGGGGTCCAAGGTTCGCTGGACTTGCATCAAGAAGAAGTCTGGTTGCACGGCTTCCATTACTACTATGGACAATGTCATCGTCAAGACCCTGGGGCCACATAATCATTGAAGCATTAAACCGTAGTTAGTCTGATGTTTTTCAATTTTAAAGTTATTTAAGTGGCAACTGTCCTTTAAAAATCTGTATTATTTTTACCTATCTGTCTGTCGGCGCGCCGTATCTCGTGAACCGTAATAGATAGAGAGTTGAAATTTTGACAGAATGTGTATTTCTTTTGCCGCTATAACAACAGATAATAAAAAATATAAAATGGCTGCCATGAAAATTTTAAAAAATTTAAAAAGTGTTATTTCTTTTACGATGATACGGAACTAGGATTCATGATTTCTCGAGCTTATCAATTTTTTGGGTCTCGAGAATTCTCGAGGCTAATTTCTCGGGTCTTCTCGGGTTGTCGAGAAATTTACATTTACGTACGGATTTGCATATTCTTCGGTTACAATAATGCGATTAATCAACAAATTCAGTGGTTTCCTCTCAAATAAAAGTACCAAAATAATTATAAGACTTTTATTGACAGTCTTCAACATAATTAGCTTCTTTTTCTTAAAGAAAACTAAAAAAATAAGCTATTCTGACATTTGTGACTTATACATATATACAATTACAGCACAAGCACAGCATTAAAAAGAAAAAAAATCAACTTAAGAATTCCCGGGAATGAACCCTATACGGAACCCACCGTGTGCGAGTTCGACTGGCACTTGACTGATTTTTGTTGTCTTATTAGTGACTCTCTCAGGGCTTCGCTCCTTTGGGAAATTAAAAAAAATCCGGACTTATTTCTTGCGTACATTATAAAGGGAACCTCTGCGCAAAATTTCAACTTTCTATGTATAAGGCTTTGGGTGTTGATGAGTCAATCAGTGAATCAGTCAGGACTTTTCTTTTTGTATATTGAGATAGATATCTTTAGCAATATTATGTAAACGGCTTATTCCTCTTATCCACCCTGAAACAGCCACCCTAGGATCCGTTCCTCCTTTGCGAGATGACTGCAGGACAAACCAACAAACCAATAAACTAATAAACACACTTTGGCATTTATGATATGTGTATGCTCTGTGATACTGGACATAAGTTTAGACGAATTACTTTTATAATGATTTAGAATTAAAACTCTTTGTTACATTCCTCGATTTCTTAGGTTTAATGTGCTTGAGTGGAAAGGCCATATTTCTTGCCCTTTAAAGTTAATTAGGTATTATGCATGGCTGTTTTAATCATTTTCATATCAATCGTTTGCTAAATAAGCATTTTTTTAATTTGGAATTATCTTATTAAGTATAAAACATCGTATATTTTTTCACTATGCCAGTAAGTATTTTTATATTGTCTTTATGGTGTTATGTTCAAAAATGTTTGTTTTGCGTATTTTAATTTGCTTAGTTACAACTTGAAATTCATCGCGCATTAAGAGTGCGTTTCCACTGGTGCGGAGCTGAGCGGACTTTCAAATAAAACAAATGAACACGTGGCCCCGAGCCGGACAGTGCGGCGCGGCGGATACCCTATACAAAGATTCATCGGAACACAGCTTATTGCAGCTCTAGTCTGCTCAGCTCAGCTTCATTCCGCCCCGCTCCGCTTCAATGGAAACATTTGCCACTTTTCACTGCTCTTCTCTACTCCACTCCGCCCAGTGGAAACGTACACTCTTAAGACGTTGTCGGCTATGACTTTATTTTATATAAATAAAATGTATAACGTTCCTTATTTTAATAAAGTATTTCAACTGATTCATTTCTTCATATTATTCAAAAAAATCTAAACATCCTGTCATGTAAGTATATTATTGATTCTTGTGATTGATTCACGCGCGTGAACCCTGCTTGTGGTTACGCGTGTATAGTACGCGACAGATCGAGATGGCAATCGGGGAGGGAACGCCCGCATACCACCACAGCCCCGGCGCTAACCCGGTGCGGGCGAGCGCGGGTGACGTGCAGGTCTGCGAGGCGTCCCCCCGCCTCATACCCCGATTGCCATCTCGACCTGTAGCGGAGTATACATGCACATTGCGTCAGTGTGTGTGTCGGAGCGATTAGTGGAGAGCGTGCCACATGGGTATGAGACCCATACAGACAATAAGATACACAATCAAGAGAACAAGCGTTAGCGAATTCTAAGCACTGTACTAATATGTGTAATGTCTTTTAGATTTAAATCCGGTGTTCGCGCAATCACAACGAGGGAACCCAGTTATAATGATTGGGCAGTATCGCTTCAATAGGGTTAACAAGTACGGCAGCAGAACAAGATGGGTTTGCGTCAAAGCTAAAGCTGGATGCCGAGCTTCTTTGCACACTATGGACAACGCGATAGTTCGAGTTTGGGGCTTCCATGACCCTTTAGCTCATACAAGCGCTAATAGATTTTGAAAAACAAAAAATAATAATAATGGACTTGAAACACACAAAATAGACTTGCATTAGTTAAAACAACTTTAGGTTAAAAAAAGTAAGAAGCTGTCAATAAAGCTTCGCCTTCTTACTAGCGCGTACCTACGTAGCCAATTTGACTAAGTCAAAATTCTACGGACACGTTCGAAGCGATTTGCTTCCTCGTTTCTAATTTGAACCGATCCGGTATCCGGCATCAGTTTTCCCTTCACCTTTAATATAGGTAGGTATCTTCAAATCAAAAGTGAATAGTCATCTAGGCAAGCGCGCTCCATCTTAGGCTGCATCATCACTTGCCTCCAGGACGATCTGATTGCAGCCAAGCCCTAGTCTATAAATTTAAAAAAAACACACGACAAGACATACGAAAATTACTCAAAATTGTATTGATTAGTGCAAGTGAAACTATTAAGCTATACCTAGTAACTAGAGAATGTCAAAAAGACATGATATCAAAGTAACAAGTAAGATTTTATAGCAATACTCAAAAGGACATTTTTCAAAGATAAGAACTGAAAATACAGAACTTGTCTTACGTTTAATAAAACGGTGCTTTTCCTACTTAAAAGATTACGGTCTTCAAAAGGGTCTTGGACTGAAGTAATAAAAGATGTGATGTTTTGTATAGCGGTAGTTTATGGGGCTAGAATTCATTATTAAACAGAATAATGAAATGAAAATCATGATTTTATTTATTTTTAACATAATTAATTATTAGCGTCACGCGATAAATGACGCCACAAGGCGATAAACGACAAATATTTTTCAATTTTTTAACATAAAAAACCGGCCAAGTGCGAGTCAGGCTCGCGCAATGAGGGTTCCGTACTACAGTCGTATTTTTTCGACATTTTGCACGATAATTCAAAAACTATGATGCATAAAAATAAATAAAAATCTGTTTTAGAATGTACAGGTAAAGACCTTTCATATGATACCCCACTTGATATAGTCACTCACTTCGAAAGTTGAAAATACTAATTATTAGTTCATGACCACAATTTAATTGTTTTTGTGTGATCTAACCCTAAATTCGCGGTTTTCAGATTTTACCCCAAATGTCAGCTATAAGATATACCTACCTGCCAAATTTCATGATTCTAGGTCAACGGGAAGGACCCTGTAGGTTTCTTGACAGACACAGACAGACAGACAGACAGACAGACAACAAAGTGATCCTATAAGGGTTCCGTATTTCCTTTTGAGGTACGGAACCCTAAAAATAGTGTAATTTTTGCGGGAAAATATTTTTAGCAGTAAATATTTTTCCAGTCCAAGACCCCTATTAAAGTTATTAACAATCGAGGCTTAAGAACAAAATTTTTGCATAATTTAAGTTAAAAAAAAATTAACTCGAATTGTAGGGTAGTTTTTTCATTTTGTTACTGTAAACTGAGGGTGGGGTAGTTTTAAGTGTTATTAACATTAGTTTAATTGTAGTTCAAATTTTAACTTCATAATCATTAGAATGAAATAAGTTACGAGCTAACTAACTTAAATATTACTTAAGGTTCTGGTGGTGGATAAAATAATAGTAAACGCTTTTATTCATATGATTGTATCCATGAGTAATGTTTATTTTAATTTTTTAATTCCATTATTTTTGCGTACGTAAATCATTAATTACATCTATTCGTGTATTATCAGTTTGTATTTCTTTGTTTTATTTCATCATCCTTAACTCATATCATTTTATCATATAATACTACTAGCGTCCCGCCCCGGCTTCGCATGGGTGCAATGCAGATACTAATGTGGTGTCATTGAGGTGTCATTGCCTCGGAAACTCTTAAATGAGAGGATTTATCCGACCTAATTCACATTATTTCAATTTCTCTAGGGATCTCTAATTTTTTGAGAATTAAACTATAGCTTCCTCTTGAATCACTCTATCTATTGGTGAAAACCGCATTAAAATCCGTTGCGTAGTTTAAAAGATCTACGTGTTCATACATACATACAGACAGCGGGAAGCGACTTTATTTTATACTATGTAGAGATAAAAAATCAACTTTTCTTAATGTTAACTAATTTATTAAAAATCTTTGATAAGAAATAATGTTTTTGAATGACGTTGGTCACTGTCGTTGGTAGAGTCAGATATAAAAGTAACTCTACCAAATTGATTGACAATTCTGAAGTTAAAATTAACTTAAGTGGTTGAACGAAATAATAATATAATGTAAATAGCGCAGTAAATGCAGGAATTGCCACCCTCACCACCTGGGTGGCTGGTGCACTTCGACCGTCCGCTGTGCCAGATCCTTCTTTCCACGCACATTCAAACTGTGGAATCAACTCCCATCGGCGGTGTTCCCACTATAATTAGATTACAACATGGGGTTATTCAAGGGGCGGACCAACAAATTCCTAAAAGGCCGGCAACGCATCGGCGGCTCCTTTGGTGCTGCAAATGTTCATGGGCGGCGGTAATCACTTAACATCAGGTGACCCGCCTGCTCGTTTGCTCGCTATTTCTATTTAAAAAAATGTTAATTTGTCGACAATTCAACCCAGTTACAGTACGCGGCCGAAAGTAATGTGCATTAGCCTTTAGAAAGACATTTCGGCTTTGTAGAGCGTTGTCTCTGTCACTCATACCTATATGACGTTTTGTCGGTCTCTACGACAGGGACAATGCTCTACAAATCTGCTATCTCCTTCTAAAAGTCGATGTACATTATTTTCTGCCACGTACTGTACGTAGCACGATAAATGCAGAGATTATACATTGTCGATATTTTAACCTAGTTATACGAATCGACACAACGGGATTCAAACTCGAAGACGGGTCAGGGTTCCGTCATGTCCATGTAACATGTAACTAAGTCAAAATATCGGTAATTTAACAATCGTCGTATTTTTTGTGGTACGTAGCCGCTATTATGCATACAAAATGACTTCTCACGCGCAATTTTAACTTTATGTGTCAATTGTCATATCAAAAGTACCATTTAAGTCCTTATTTTAAAAGTGAAAATTACTTTGGACATGTCAGTTGACTTATACATAGAGTTAAAATGGCGCGAGAAAAATTATTTTGTACGGACGATACCTACAATATATTATTCTTAGAAGACTAGATAGAAATCAATAATGTAGTGTCCAAAACTAAAAGGTATATACGCTTTTCAGTAAACATAATAAAGACAAATCGGGGAACCTATATGTTACTTGTGGGTGGACATCGCTTTTATAAAGAAAAGGAGACCGGAGGAAGAATAAGGTGGCAGTGCTCATTGAAATCTCGAACAAAATGCAAGGCCTTTGTTAAAACTATAGAAGGCGCAATTGTTGCAGTGTTTTTGGACCATTGTCATTAAATGAATTAAATACAGCGAGTACATTTTCAAATATCACTCGCCATTTTACCTCTGTGTTAACTGTTAGTTTCTGTAATCCATGGTGATATCCAAAGTACAGTTCACCTTTAAATTAAGGACTAAAATCGTACTTTTGACATGACAGTTGACACATAGAGTTAAAATGGCGAGTGTGATCTAAAAATGTACGCATTATAACTAATGTACATATGTTATAAGCTATTCTAGCAAATAAGGGGAATCCTGGAATGCTATAGATGTTGCAAATTAATAAGTAAAATAAATAAATCTTAATAATAATACCTATGCGCTTAGCAATTTTAGGCATAATACAGAAATTATAGCTTTATATTTAGGAGAATAAATACCTACTAAAATTATTTATTTAAGTTCCTTAAGTAACTTTAACGTCTCTTTTTAAAAATGTTTTATTTATTTTATTGTTTTCTATTCTTATGTAAGTACTTTGATCCATAATAACTCTAGCGTAGTATCGTAGAACTAAAAATATTTTATTATAATTTGTCACGATTTTTAATTGCTGTAGTCTTCAAACTATATTACGGACTAGCTTATGCTCGCGACTTCGTCCGCGTGAACTACACAAATTTCAAACCCCTATTTCACCCACTTAGGGGTTGAATTTTTAAAAATCCTTTCTTAGCGGATGCCTACGTCATAATGGCTATCTGCATGCCAAATTTCAGCCTGATCCATCCAGTCGTTTGAGGTGTGCGTTGATAGATCAGTCAGTCAGTCACCTTTTCCTTTTATATATTTAGATTGATCCACTAAAAAAATCCATTTGATGGAATAGAGTGTTTCGGTTTTATTTAAAATTTAAGAAAGTAATTAATTGTAATAATTTATGCTGTTAATGATAGTTAAAGGTACCTAATATTATTTATAATGTTATTTTTGCACTTTAATTATTTTACTGTTACAATGATCGTGAACATTCGAATTTGCTTATTTAAGTTTACATATTAATAAAAAGATTATTTTGTTAATATATTATGTTATATTAATAAAACTGTATCCGTAAATAATAGTTTTTAAATTTGACTTCATTGTCATTAATATCAACGATCAGTTGACTAATAATAATAAATTAAAGGTTGATTTTATTTGATGATCCAATTCGAGCTTAGAAATAGTTGACTATATTAAGAGTTGATATCTAAATAATCAAATGAGATGGCAATGCTTAGTTAGGACCCGTACCATTACGTAAAGCATTTACAAGATTTTTGGAGGCGTAGTCGTCCATTATTATCATATCATTAGTATCATAATCACGGCTAGATCTGTAGTGGATCACAATCACGAATTACTCTTTTGTGAATCACAATCACGGATAACAATTTTTAAGAGATTTGCGTTATCATGTACCTACCACCAGTAGATAATTTTACTAAAGTTTACTTGCTAATGATGCTAGTTAGTCATGATTTTAATTAAGTTTAACACAGAAAGTTTTATGTGCAGTATGTTTTACATTATAATTATTTTTACTTTTCAGTAATAATAAGACTTTAAAAATAAATATTTTGTACGGGACATGATAGCTCCTCGAATAAAAGTTGATCTTGACCTCTGTATCCAAGATCCACCGAGGAATAGGTATTTTTTCTGAACGATGACATAGTTGAAGTTGAAATTTTATAGAAAAATTAATAGAAATAGAAATACTTTTTATTCAATTTGACTATTACAAGTACCTTCCTTCTTTTAAATCATCAAATGCATGCATGCAATATTTTGTTAACAATTTCATCGTGACTACACTCTTTTCCATGTATTTCTTACTTGTATTATTGTTTACAGTTCGTTCATTTATAACGTGTCGTGGCACGCAAATGTTGATTGTGGGTAACTATCGTTTCTCTAGAGAAAACACGTTTGGTGCAATGACAAGATGGCAATGCTCTGTTAGGAGCCGCACTAGGTGTAAAGCATTTCTCAAGACTATTGATGACGTAGTCGTCAAGTCTGCACTGGATCATAATCATTAGTCCTCTACTGGATCACAATCACGAATGGTTCAACGTCTTCCAAACGTTAAGAACTCAGAAAAACAATGAAATGTGCATACTCATTTATTTATCAGTAGCGCTATCCTGAATTTTACTTAAAAATATTTTGAGCGTTACTGATGTATTTTTTATTTTAGATTGTTAAAACATCTAATGCCCGGCATGCATTGATTAGCTTACGACTCGCGTCTTATGTACATTGATAGTACTATGTCAGTATCCTCACGCAAGGGTCAAAAATAACTGTGCAAAGTTTCAACTCAATCGGATGAACGTTCGTAACGCTCAGGATAGGTAGGTATTAAACATATTAACATAAATTATTTTTATTTGACTATAGGAAGATAATATGTTTTATTATATTTTTTTTCTCATTAGTTATTTAATAAAATACAAAATTATAAGAATCGGTTTTTAAATTTTATTAATTTGGAATTGGGTCTTTACCTCTTCTCTCTTTCTCTGGCTCACCAGTTTGGCGAGAAAAAAATAATGTAAATATTTGGTGTACCTACGCTTGTTATAAAAAAAAATAATAAAAAAAAAACAAGAAATAAAGAAGAATTTCTTTGTACTGAAGTATCTATGCTATACTTCGCAATACTAGCCACGTCATGTACTTCTTCTTATTGGAGGTTGGCCGTCATCTCGTCAATCGTCATATATGTTATCTTTCGCCAAACGGAAAAGTTGTGCTACGTTGGCTATCTCAGTCCTTTCTCGGATGTTTCTAAGCCACGACTTTCTTCTTCTACCGATGCGGCCCCCCTCCGGAGATTCTTAGCATTCCTTTCCCATTCAAGGGACGTCGGAGACTCGGGGCCATTTCTTTCTTTTTACTTTGTTGTATGTACATAGTCTAAGATGGCTTACTAGGGAAATATTAATGTCGGTGGTATCCCGTTGCCTTTCAACGTCATCTACACTATCGTGTAATTTTTACATGTATTTTTTTACAGTTTGTGCGGTTTTAACGAGGCGTGGTACGCAAATGTTAATGGCAGGCAGACATCGTTTCTCTAACGGGAAGACGATCGGTCCTATGACAAGATGGCAGTGCTCCGTTAGAACACGCACTAAGTGTAAAGCATTTATAAAGACAATCGAAGGAGAAGTCGTTCAACTAGTATTGGATCATAATCACGATTAGTACTCCAGCGGACCAGAATCACGAATTCTGTGGTGATGGTGAATTAACGACTATGATTAATGGTCCTTAATTATTGTATGAATCAGAGAATGTATTGTACATAGCTTGATCTTATTTATTAAATATCACCTTTTTAATTAATTGATGATTATTCATTTACGAGATAGCTTCATAATTCTATTATCACATAAATATCAGTAACGTACGTAAATAAGTATTGGATCACAATCACGAGTTCTCTAGTGAAACATAATCACGGATTAATATAGTAACATCAATAGTTGTTGGAATTAGCAAAAGATTGATTATAATAATATGCAGGCTAGTGATTTAGGCGTATGTTAATTTAGTGATATTATTATTTACGAGCTAGCTTCTTTCATCTGCAATATGAATGGCTTTTTTTTCAATTTAATGATTATTATTAAAGTTAAATGTTTATTTACAGTTAGTTCAATTATAACACATCGTGGTACTCAAATGTTGCTCGCAGGCAAACATCGTTTTTCGAAAGGAAAAACTTCAGGTGTCCTGATTAGGTGGCAATGCTCAGTCAAGTCGCGCACCAAATGTAAAGCGTTTATTAAAACACTTGAAGGAGTTGTTGTTGATCTAGTTCTGAATCACAATCATGAATAGCTCTCTAGAGCCTCATAATCACGAATAGTTCTCTAGTGGATCATAATCACGAATAGTTCTCTAGTGGACCATAATCACGAATAGTTCTCAATTTTATTTTTAAGTTCTCTATTGGACCATATAATCACGATTAGTTCTCTAGTGGACCATAATCACGATAGTTCTCTAGTGGACCATAATCACGAATAGTTTTCTAGTGGACCATACTAAGAAAGTCTCTGGCGAAACAGTGACGGCAAATACAACTATATATGATTTATTTATTATGTTGTCATTTTATTGAAATGCTGTATTTTTTTTACTTACTCTTTCCACAAAGTAAAACAGCTGACTTGTTTATACTGAGTTTAGTATTTACTCGATGACGTCAGCGTCGTTATTGTAAAGCATATACAAAAATATTATAAAACTCCAGATATGCAAAGCTCATACAATAATTGTATTTTAAAAAGTAAAGACAACTTAGTGTAGTACGCGACAGGAGGAGATTGCAATCGAGTTGGGGACACCCTGCACACCCGCACAGCCCCTCGCTAACGCGGTGCGGGTTAGCGCGGGTGACATACTGGTGTGCGGGGCGTTCCCCCGCCTCATAACCCTGATTTCCATCTCGACCTGTCGCGGACATTTGTGTGTCTGTGACACATACGCATAACGATACAGACTACACATATATAAGCGCGGAGTTTACGCGCTTTTTGATACCTTACTAGGAGATACTGATTATGGGTTTCCTTTACAGTGGGATGCATCGTAACGCATCGCGGCACCAAAATGTTGGTTTCTGGTGGACATCGTTTCTCTAAGGAGAGGACGTGCGGCGTGTGGACCCGTTGGCAGTGTTCAGTCAGGAGACGCACTAAGTGTAAAGCCAACATTAAGACCATCGGAGGCACAGTCGTCAAAATGTTTCTGCAACATAATCATGATGTAATCGTATAAGATAGTGACTATAATATTGGTTTAGAAAGATCCGTAGACCTTTATTAACGCCTGGCCACGAACTTTGCGCAAAACGTAAAATAGTGTAGCGCGGGAAACGGTGAAAACAATTTGTATTTGTTGTTTGTATTATTGTTAATCATTAACAGGCAAATAAAACTAAAAATTTATTGAAATGCGCAGTTAGTGATTTAAAGATTTATTTGTTGGTTTAAGAGACGCGCGATGTCTAATCAGCTGCTCTATTGGTTCGTCAGTAAACCATTGCTTCCCGTACTGTAGAAAGTGAATGTAAAGTACTCATTTCTAGACAGGCATAATATTTTCTGCACTATCGCCCTCTATCAGTGATGTACAGAGTTCGTCTTCTCAAAATTAAAAAAAAGTTGTAACAATATTCACCACGCTGGCCAAGTTCACATTGGCAGACTTCACACACATTTGGAAAAAACATTATGGATCACTCAATTATCTCTTGCTTTAACGGTAAACATGATTTAAGAAAAACATGGTGAGCAAACCTGCATGTCTGAGAGAGCTCTTTTTGTAGCTTGGCATGCTGCTGCTGCCGTTCCCTCCGCTTTGTGCCGAGCGCGGCTTGCACATTTGTTTCCCGTGCGTCACCCCGCTTTCCGCTCCGCTCGCCGCATCGATCAAAGTCGTGGGTAGGCGATAATACTTTGACGAAGAGATCTAGCAAAGTTGCCTGTAGTAGTAGGGCTAGTTACTTCGAGTTTTAGTAGATATTTTAGAGTGTAGGTATATGTAGTAGGTTATGACCATTTATATAGCCACATGGGGGAAGTAAAAGTAATTCGCACTCAGTTATATATTTTTAGCTTAGGTACAATATCCTATATTGAACATTCCATTCATGTAACTCGGATGGTATTCCTAACTTTAGGTGTTTTAGCTGCTTATTTTCGATCTGCAATTAATTATTATCATTACACAGCTTATTTATCTGTTTTAAAAAGGATTAAATATTAAATTATAAGCTTGAATTTAATAAACTTAAACGATAATTTATTTAATGTGTTGTTATTTTGGTCATTCTTGGTGATAGGCTCCCAGCCTATAACATTATCACCCCAAGAACAGTGTCCCCTCCATTATTTCATTTATGGAAAGCGTCATCGCCCTCAACAATGAGGATTTTTCATTTCACTAATTCATATCTAAAATTATAAATACGAAAGTGTGTTTTTCTGTCTGTTGTCTTTTCACGCCCCAACAGCTGAACACTGGACCATCTAGTAACTAGTTACTACAAATAATACAAAAAATTACATTGTATTTCAGTGCCCATATTCGAAACCACTCGCACCGGAAATCTAGTCTTGATATTAGGTCATTATCGTTTCAACAGAAAACACCGTTTCGGCGGACCGAAGATCAGATGGAACTGTGTTAAAACCAACTTCGGATGTCGTGTATCCGTGGTAACTATAGACGGATTTGTGGTGAAGATTTGTAACGAGCCTCACAATCATCTATGAACTCAGGTTACTACGTGAAGAAAAACTTAGTTAGGAATGGTAATCGGGTTGCGATGGTTAAATGCACCCAAACAAAACATGAACTATTAAGGATTTCTTCCATTCTAATACCCCTTGGCATTTGTTTGTGAACTCATATTTATTTTTTACTAGATGATGCCCGCGCCTTCGTCCGCGTGGATTTAGGTTTTTAAAAATCCCGTGGGAACTCTTTGATTTTTCGGGATAAAAAGTAGCCTTCCCCGAGATGTAAGCCACCTCATCCAAGGACCAAATTTCATCAAAATCGGTTACACCGTTGGGACGTGAAAAGCTAGCAGACAGACAGACAGACACACTTTCACATTTATAATATTAGAATGATTAGTATGATTAGTATGAAAAGTATGAAATGAAAAGTATGGATTCGTACCGATCGGTACCTACCTACCGACCCGCACCGATCTCTCGGTACCGGAGACCAGCAGGGCGATTGTCTAAAACATGCATCAATCATTATTACAATCTCAATTGTTCTGATTGGCTGAATTTGTGCGATTCTTGTTGCAACAATGCATTGTAGCCAATAGTGAGCGAGCGTTAACCAATAAGAGATGATTACGATCACGACATTGTAGCTGTCATTCTCCCGCAAACGCGCTGCTGCTGCTTTAGAAATAGAATAGAATAGAAATATTTTTATACAAATATACTTTCACAAGTATGTACTTTTGAATGGCCGAATGCATCTACCACAGGTTCGGAAATTCCGAATCGGAATGCCTTCATGCAAGCGTCCTATGTATTTGTTATGCCTTTTGGGGCTACATTGAGTCAACTGGACTTGGCAGTACATGTCCAATTTCATTTTTTAAGCTGTTTTCATTTGTCGATAAGAAATGCATTCGGGACTTCTAAAACGAATGCCATAGGGCCCGCATATGCAGAACCTATGGCGTTCGTTTCGAACCTTGCATCTTTATGGACCTCTTAAAATATTATAAAATAACGATAATAAATTTTTGTTTAATTTGTGTCTATAAGATAACCCTGAGATCATTATAAAATATAAGACAATCACAAGAAGTAATTAATTAGCAAAACAGTTTTCACGGCATATCGTTTTCATATTATCACGTTATATATCGTTTTGATTTTTTTTTTAATATCTTTAATAAAAAATAATAATAACTACTTAATTTGATACCTGAATTCTAAATTGGTGGGTTTTGGATTTCAGTTCCAGTATTTGGCAGAACTCACTCTGGGAATCCCGTATTGATAGTTGGAAACTATCGATTCAATAAGGTGAATCGATGTAAAGGACCAAAAATTCGGTGGACTTGTGTGAAGAATCCCTTTGGCTGCAGAGCGACTATTTACACTATCGATGACGTCATCATAAAAACTCATAATGAACACAACCACTAAAATGCATATAGATCACATACCTACTCGTAAGTCCATGTGAAAATAAAGACATGGTTTCTTTTGCTTGCTGTACATTTTTTTTTTTTTTTTAAAGAATATTAGCCATGTTAAACGACTAATATTCCCCTTTCCTCTCCAACTAAGCGTCAAGCGCGTCAAGCTTGTGCTAGGAGTAGGTACGACAATAGTGCAACGGGCGGGGTTTGAACCGTCGACCTTTTTCGGTTTTCAGTCCACTCCTTTACCGGTTGAGCTATTGAGGCTCTAATTACTTTTATTTTATCGAAGTAAAGACTCCTTCAGGTGCGTTGGACGATTTTGGGTTTATAAAGGTGGTTGCGTCACCGACATGCTATTAATGTTAACAGTGCTCAGTGCTGATAGATGTAAAAAGTAATGGTTTTTACTTTAGATCGGTGACCGGATATAGTTACAAAAGTTCACATTAATTACCGATTAGTTTAGATTAGTTTTGGCCGGCAACGCATCCGCGGCGGTTCCTCTGGTGCTGCAAATGTTCATGGGCGGCGGTAATCACTTAACATCAGGTGACCCGCCTGCTCGTTTGCTCGCTATATCTATTTAAAAAAAATTGTTGTCCGAATGCATTGTCCGCGTTTATTATAACCGAATTCGTTAGCCGAATATGTTCGGTTACTCTAGTCGATAACATTACACGGTTGGTAACCGAATACGGTCAACCGAATAACAATTTCCACTATTGGAGACTGTAAACGGGCTACAATCGAATACGGTTAAACCGAATAATACGTTTCGATTTTAATCAAATCAAATAATTTATTCAAAATAGGTAATAAATTACACTTTGTAATTGACGGTAATGCTCGTTGGTTCGTTGAAATCGAATTTAAATTGTGTGTGTGATACTATACCGCGGGTTAAAAATCTTTATGTATTCGTTATATTATTTACTATTTTATGAAAACCATAATATAGCAAGCTGAAGCTGTGATAGCCTAGTGATTAGGACGTCCGCTTTCTAATCGGAGGTCGGGGGTTCGATCCCGAGCACGCACCTCTTACTTTTCGGAGTTATGTGCGTTTTAATTAATAAAATATCACTTACTTTAACGGTGAAGGAAAACATCGTGAAGGAACGTGCATGCCTGAGAGTTCTCCATAATGTTCTCAAAGGTGTGTGAAGTCTACCAATCCGCACATAGCCAACGTGGTAGACTATGGCCAAAACCCTTCTCACTCTGAGAGGAGACCCGTCCTCTGTAGTGAGTCGGCGATGGGTTGATCACGATTATGATGATGATAATATAGCAAAACTTCATCATCTTACATAGTTATTATACTATTTACCAGTTATAAACCGATATCACTATACAACACGGTATCACTTTACCGTATATCGGTATATTATCGTTAAAGTCTAACTAAATAAGTTTTGTATTTCAGTACCGATATTTGGTAGGACTCATAACGGGAATCCCGTAATAATGGTGGGAAACCATCGCTATAACATGGTGAACTCTAAAGGGCCAAAGATTCGTTGGAGATGTGTGAAGAATCCTTGTGGATGCAGAGCGGCCATTTATACCATCGCATCGATGACGTCATAGTGAGAAATATGAATGAACATAATCACTAAATCGCTTGTATCTAAGGCTAAGTGCACATTACGGTCTCGAATGGTTACGAAATGTAGTATGGAAATTATACTTTATCATAACCACTTCCACCGGAGAAAGCTTACATCCCGAAGACGGACATAGGCTTTTATCACGGAAAATCAAAGAATTCTCATTGGATTTTAAGAAATCAAAATTATTAATGCTTTGATTACTAATACTTTTTTGCGCCCGCGTGGGACTCAAAAAAGTATTATTAACCATAACCACTAAATAATTATCAATATAAGGCATGTACATATACAAGACACGGATAGTACTTACGAATTATACCGGATTTGTGTTACTATAAATACATACCTGCCTAAATATGAACTGAATGTGACTAGTTGTTTTATTTGAAACTGAAAATTTTTATTGTTGCTATTTTATGAAACAACTAGCTGATGCCCGCGACTTCGTTCGCGTGGATTTAGGTTTTTAAAAATCCCGTGGGAACCCTTTGATTTTCCGGGATAAAAAGTAGCCTATGTCACTCTCCACGTCTTTAACTATACCCAAAAAATCACGTCAATCGGTTGCTCCGTTGCGACGTGATTGAAGGACAAACCAACAAACCAATAAACCAACAAACCAACAAACCAACAAACCAACAAACCAACAAACAAACACACTTTCACATTTATAATATGGGTACTGATGAATATTTTTTTACAAAACGGATATGCATTTTCTTATACTTATCACCCGTTATTACTTGTATCGATACAATATCGTTAGTATCTAACTTGATAAGTTTTGCTTTTCAGTTGCGGTATTTCGCAAAACTCATACTGGGAACCTCGTCATAGTGTTGGGGAACTATCGCTTTAATAAGGAGAACTCTTGCAAAGGACCAAAGATCCGTTGGAGGTGTATCAAAAGAACTCCCTGTGGATGCAGAGCGGCCATTTATACCATCGATAACGTCATAATTAAAACTATTAATGAACATAACCACTGAAGCTCTTATATCTTAGCGCGTCAATAGTTATGTTCATTAAACGTGCCGATATTTTATATCTGAGGTTATTATTCAAATTAGGAACTTGAACGGTTGGTATAGAATTTTAGCAGGTCAATGTTTTCAATACATGCCTTACCACAAGTACTGACTGAACGTGGTAACTTATTTTATATCCTATCTGTCGATAAATAACTGTGATTGTAACCTTGATTTTTCTCTTTAACATAGTGGGCATTGCCTTTAACATAGTTTTTACTATCACAAGAGGCAGGGCATTCACGTTATTAAGTTACTTAATCATCATCATCATCAGCCTGTGGACGTCCACTGTTGGATATAGGCCTTTCATAAAGAGCGCCACCACACCCGGTCCTCAGCCTTTCTCATCCAGCCACTTGCCGCCAGCCTCTTTATATCGTCGGTCCATCGTGCTTGAGGGCGTCCCACACTACGCTTGCTTAAACGCGGTCTCCACTCAAGGAGTTTCCGGCTCCAACGGCCATGTTACTTAATACGTTTTTGTTAATATTATTAAGTATTTTCTTATATCTGTACTTACGAACACTTATTGGTACAATATTGTTAAAATTATCCAACTTAGTAAATTTTTGCATTTCAGTTCCAGTAATTCGCACGACTCATACTGGGAACCTTGTTATGACGGTGGGGAACTATCGTTTTAATATGGAGAAATCCTGCAAAGGACCGAAAGTTCGGTGGAGGTGTGTGAAGAGTCCCTGTGGATGCAGAGCGGCCATCTACACCATCGATAACTTCATAGTGAAAAAAATGAATGAACATAATCACTGAAATACTTAAGCTAAGAGCACACTAAGGTCTCAAATAGTTACTTGGAAATTATACTTATTCTTACTTAATATTTTTAATTACATTAATCGACATAATCATCTCAACTCATTACCAGCCACACGAAGAGGGATCCCAGAAAATCAAAGAGCTCTCACAGGATTTAAAAAAAAACGAAAATAATGCGGATAGTCGCGGGAATCATCTGGTAACATAATAAAAATAATAAAAAATAAAAAATACAAACTTTTTTAAATATCTTCATGTATAACGATGAACTGGATCCATATCAACTCCAGACAGAAGTCTCTTCAGTAGGTTAGTTAGTTGGTATTTTAAGAAAACAAAAAAAAATACTGTAGTAGTAAATACAATACTTTGTGGCGGTATAAGGCGATATATCGGTACAATATTAGTAAGTTAAGTATTGCATTTCAGTTCCAATATTTCGCAAAACTCATACTGGAAACCTCGTACTAATGATGGGGCACTATCGCTTTAATAAGGTAAGCCGCTGTAAAGGACCTATAATTCGGTGGAGGTGTGTCAAAAACGCATGTCGATGCAGAGCGGCTATTTACACTATCGATAATGTAATAGTGAAAATTGTGAATGAGCATAACCACTGAATCGGTCCAGCGGACTGGAGGTCGTCCTACACTGCGCTTACCACGATGCGGTCTTCACTCTAGAACACGTCTGCCCCATCAGCATGCGTCGATTCTGCGATGACCTGAAGAAGGTAGCGGGAAGCGGATGGATGAAGAAGGCGGAGGAACGTGTTTAGTGGCGCGATCTTGAAAAAGCCTACGTCCAGCAGTGGACGCGCTCAGGCTAATGAATTAGATTGGAACCACTAAAATATTATAACTAAGGCTAAGTGCAAAGAAGGACTCTGAAAACCGTAATATCATTCGTAGTTTAAATCACGCGAGATTTAATCTCTTCTATAATCGATTTTTCCGTAAAATCAATGGTAGTTGATCGATTAGGGGCAGTTTAAAATAACGATTAGATTGAACTAACCCAGAGGGCCGTTTAAATTCGTAAAATGCTACTATTGCACAAGAAGGAAGGATTGCTCGATAGGGACGGCTTTAATAATCTACATGTAAATAAAATAAATAATATTTCATTCTAAGTAGGTTATTAAGTATACAACAGACTTTCAACGTTAGAACGTTAACTTTCTAACTTCTTACATTAATAGATTTATTTTAATATTGGTGCTTAAGATATCATAGTTACAAAAAAATAAAACTGAAACAAATATAAAATCTAAATTGAATAAAAGCTTACGATTAGTGGGGTTTTACTGGAAGATCTTGTAAAATTATGGTTAGACCATTTTTAGTTTAAAGTCATTTAGGATTTCAGAGTCTCGAAAGTTTTTTAAAAACTGAATCCTTTGTATCCTCCTTGTGTCTGTGTTGTTTTGTTCTTTTATTGTAATCTTTCTTGTGGTGGTACAAATAAAGTGAATTGTAGTAATAATGTGTCTGCCTGTTCTCTTTTAAACTGTTAGTATTTGGTATTTTATGTAAACAATGTTTTTTAATGAAATTAGTGCCAACATCATTATACCCGAATAAATCCTTAAAATGTCGATAAAATCTAATTTAGTAAGTTTTGTATTTCAGTTCCGATATTTGGTACGAGTCAGACTGGGAGTGCCGTATTGATGGTGGGAAATTATCGCTTCAATAAGATCCGCTATAAGGGTCCGAAGACTCGGTGGAGATGTGTTAAGAAAAACTGTCGGTGTAAAGCGGTAATTTACACCCTCGATGACGTTATAATAAAAGCTGTGAATGAACATAACCATTGAAGTGCTGCAAATAAGAGGCCTGCATGATTATTTGGAAACTCGACCAGTATATTTTTTTTGTCCATACCTAAATATTAACTGAACGTGATTATTAGTCAGTATTTTAAGTAAATTATGTATTTATTTTACGAAATTAGTACCAATACACCCGTATAAATTGTTAAATCGGTAAAATGTCGATAAATATCTAATTTAGTAAGTTTTGCGTTTCAGTTCCGATATTTGGTAAGACTCGTACTGGGAATCCAGTTATGATGCTAGGGAATTGGCGCTTTAATAAGAACCATTCTAAAGGGCCGAAGACTCTGTGGAGATGTGTGAAAAGAAACTCTAACTGCAAAGCGGTAATTTATACTATCGATGACATCATAATAAAAATAAAAAATAAACATAATCACTGAAGTGCTCGTATTAAATGCTTATTGCGAATAAGAGGCCTGCATGGTTATTTGAGAATTCAACCAATTTTATCTTTATATCCATACCCTACTATTAACTAAATGTGTCTACCAGTTTTATTTCAATCTGTAAATTTTAGTTTTAATATAGAAATCTTTAAACCTACCCGTACAACTGTTGAATCGGTAAGTACAATTTCAATAGTATCTAACTTGTTTTGCCAATGCCATTTCAGTGCCAATATTTCGTGCGACTCATACTGGGAATCTCGTTATGACGCTAGGGAATTATCGCTTTAATAAGGACCAAAGGAAAAAAGGGACTAAAGGGCCGAAGATTCGGTGGAGGTGTGTGAAAAGAAACAATTGGTGCAAAGCGGTTATTTATACTATCGATGACATCATAATAAAAAATAAAAATAAACATAATCACTGAAGTGCTCGTATTTAATGCTATATATAATAAGAGCCTACATGGTAATTTGAGAATTCAACCAGTTTTATCTTTTCCCAATCCAATTTAATCCATCAGCCTGAATGCGTCCACTGCTGGACATAGGCCTTGCCAAAAGCGCGCCACTAAACACGGTTCTCCGCCTTCCTCATCCATCCGCTCCCCACCACCTTCTTCAGGTTATCGGTCCAGCGGGCTGGAGGTCGTGCCACACTTATCGGCACGCGGTCTTTGCTCCAGAACACGTCTGCCCCATCGGTCGTCGGTTCTGCGACAGACATGACTTGCCCAGTGCCCATTGCCACTTCAGCTTACTAATCTTTTGAGCTATGTTGGTCGCTCTTGTTCTCCTGCGAATTTCATCGTTCCGGATTTTATCCCTGTGAGTGATACCTCTATCTTTTTATCAATACCTAAATATTAAGTGAATGTGATTAGAAGTTTTATTTCAAATTGTACCTACATATTAGTTGGTATTTGATGAAAACCATGTTTTTTCACCAAATTTCACTAAGTACCTACTGGTATCCTTATATCTGTCTGCCAATCCGCACTTGGCCAGTACAGCCAGTAGCCACTTGGTAGATTATGAGCAGACATTTCTCATTTTGAGACGAGACCCGTGCTCAGTGATGAGCCGGCGATGAGTTGATCATGATGATGATGATGATCATTACATGACAGAACAGACATGAAATTTTAAGGGTGTGCTTCTTTGTAAAGAGTAGGTATCCACTAAGAAAAGATTTTTCGAAATTCCTTTTATATTTTAATGCTCACTGTATTTAAAATGTTTGCATGGCTTTTGAGAATTTTTAACCAAAGTGCAAGAGTAGAATAGTCTGTAATTTTTTTCCAGATCCAAAATTTGAAAAGACGAGGACTGGGAATGAGGTCATGATCCTTGGTGGACATCGTTATAATAGAATAATTAGGTATAAAGGACCAAAGATTCGATGGAACTGCGTCAAAACTTCATACGGCTGCCGTGTTGCAGTTGTTACTGTACAATATGAGATCGTAAAGATTTTGAACGAGCCTCATAACCATTGAAATGTATTAAGGGTGTACCTATTTGAAAAATGAGTGACTGCAGAGCGCATGATTACTGATATAATTTTGAAATCAAACCAGCGACTGCGCAACATCAGTACCTACCCTTATTATAAATGCGAAAGTGTGTTTGTTTGTTGGTTTGCCCTTCAATCACGTCGCAACGGGGCAACGGATTGACGCGATTTTGCAAGGGTATAGATAAAGACCTGGAGAGTGACATAGGCTACTTTTTATCCCGGAAAATCTAATTCCACGCGGACGAAGTCGTGGGCATCAGCTAGTCAAAATATATAAAAAAAAATATGCTGGAAAATCAAAGGATCTCCACGGGATTTTTAAAAACCTAAATCAGTAATGAAAGACACACATTGGTTCAGTATATTTGTACTAGGCTTTGTTACATTTTAACTTCAGTCACGTAACTTTCTATCTTCTACGAGTAGCTTCGTTTATATGTCGATTTTATTTTCAAAAATATTTTGATGGTTAAAATAATGATTCTGGGAGCATCATACTCTAAATAGATGAAAGAACTCTATCTGGTCATTTATGAAAAAAAACTTGTAATTAGTAGTTTCGAGGTGTTCAAATTATAAATATATAAACAGCAAATGTTTTTTACTTAAATATTTTGTTCTAAATCATGAATTCCTTCCAAACTAATGATTTAGGGAATATTTCTTTTCATATAACTTAATGCATTTTATCGGTTTATCATACCGTTATCACATGTTTTGTTATATCGGTATAAATAATATGATTTGCATTTCAGTTTCAGTTCCTGTATTTGGCAAGACTCACTCAGGGAACCCTGTGATAATCATGGGGAACCATCGCTTTAATAAAATGAACCGCTGTAAAGGTCCGAAGATCCGCTGGACTTGCGTGAAGACTCCCTGTGGATGCAGAGCGGCCCTTTACACCATCGATGACGTCATTATAAGAACACTTAATGAACATAATCACTGAAACGCTTACATCACTACATCGTAAGCGCTTAGTTTCTGTTTATTTCGACTTATCTACTATCTACTGAAGGGATTTTTATAAATTTTTCACCAATAGAAAGAGGGATTTATACATATATTTTTGAACATTTTGCTAAAATAAGCTACCGTTATGACGATTGTAAATTAAGTCGAGCCAAACTTCGCTCTGATGGAATTTGATATGACCTTAGATACAGTAGTTTTCTAATGGTGAAAGAATTACATATTAAAATCGGTTTAGTAGTTTCAAAGTTTATCGATGACAAACAAACCTACATACAAATCTTTCCTATTTATACTTAATATTAGTTTTGATGCGAAGCGTGTAGGTACAGTTTTTGTGAAAAGCTTTTTGTATCATTCTTTGTAGAAAATATGTAGAGTAGGTAAGTTATATTATTCAGGAAGCTAAGTGTGAAGTGGTTGAAAAGCTATATTTAATAAATAATAAATATAAAATATTGACGGACTTTTAATAGTAGTTTTCAAACTTACCTCGCCGCACTAATGATGATGATGATGATGATGTAAACCGTTAAAACTCAAAATACGGTATCGCTGTGATATTAAAATTCGTACTATATTGTTTTAACAGGACGTAGAGCAAGGGACCAAGAAGGTGCCGTGCCACGTCGTAAACTGAAGAGGACAAAATTGTCAGTGTCGGAAAATTCCACAATCCCAATAGATAATAAAGAAAATCAAGGAAATGAAGAAAATCAAGAAGGTGAATTTCCTGGTATAACAAGGAGATACTTCAAGAATCCGAGAATATGTCGACTTTTAGCTAAAAGTTTCGAAATTTCTAAAAGATATTAAAACAAGATATAACGTAGACGCACTGTATTTCAGTTATAAAATCTAATACCTATTATATTATTATATGTATATCGATATTTATTGGTAAAAACATGACATTAAGCAATGGTTCAATATGGGTTCAAGTTCAATTTTTTTTGTTTAAAAATTGTTTAATAATATTGGCCTGAAAGTCTTATTTTGTTTTACATGATTTTGTATAGGTTTAAGTTGAGATTGATTTAAATTAACTGAGAAAAATTAACAATTTTTGTTTTCAATCAATTCTAGTTTTAATTTCTTGTTGATTTCTTAATAAGAATCAAGTAAGAATAATTTAAATAGTATTATGGGCCCCAGACCTAACATGACAGCCTAAAAAATTACAGTGACTGAATAATGGTTGTAGAAGTGATACCAATTTTTTTTTTTCATTATTCCTAAGAAGCATCGTCGTCATCAACCGACAGACGTCCACTGCAGGACATAGGTCTGAAATGGACTAAATGGACTAAAATTGAATTTTTAATACATTAACGATTATAACATAATTTCAGTATATAAAACACGTAAAGGATCTCAATGCATCATCTACGGAGGTTTTAAGTTCTATAAGCACAAGTCATTGGGACCCAAAACCCACTGGCGATGCAGTTTGAAGAGATTAGGGTGCAAAGCCGGCATCCTCACTATTGATCAAATAATAATGAAAACATCAGGCGATCATAATCACTAATACATAAGTATTATTACTTCCCATCAGGTGTGATTGTGGTCAAGCGTATACCTATAATTAATTAAAAAAAAAAAAAAGATAATCCCGGCTGTACTCACGTGACTACCCGACCCCGACCCGACTCGGTTTAGAATAGAAATACCCCGAATGGGTTCGATACTAGTCGGGCTTACGTCGACTAACCACGTGAGTATAGCCGGGATCATCTATATTTATGACGGAAATCACTCACAATAAAACACTGATACCTGTAGTACGCGACAGGTCGAGATGGCAATCAGGGTATGAGGCGGGAGGACGACCCGCAAACCGGCACGTCACCCGCGTTATCCCGGGGGTTAGCGCGGGGGCTATGCGGGTGTACGGGGCGTCCCCACCCCGATTGCCATCTCAACCTGTCGCGGACTATATGACTATATGACGGACGACATGATGATTTTAAAGTGATGTAAAGACCTATTTAAATATAGCGTATAATAAACAATTGCGTTATTTGTATCTACCTATGCAGCAACGGACCTCGTACATCCTGCTTTAAAAAAGCGTCCTAATTTATTACAAAGACGTAGATAAGCTTCATATTATATTCCTCTCGTTAACGAATAAGTACAACTTGAGTCAGTCAAAAGTTAAGTTAACGCCATTTGCCGGCATATCATTGCGCGCTCTACACAAAGGTTATACTCTCTAGTCTCTTTTTTAAAATCTGGAGTAAGTAAACTCCAGATTTTAAAAAGTGATGACAAATTCGTACACTAGTGTGTGTGACAAATACGCGTAGCAAGTAGCGATACACTACATAGATATTGGCGCGGGGTTTACATTACACATCTTTTGGCACCTACGAGTATGTTTCAAAAAATGGCGGCCCGTTTTCAGGATTGACTATAGTTATGTACCAGTAATAACTCTGCTATGAATATAATATGTGTTCTGATTGGGATACTTACACTTTTTTTTTGGTAAAATGTTAAACGTTTTAAATTGTAATTTTTAGTTATATTTTAATTTAAATTGTACCTATTTACCTAACTGTAATTTTAATAAAGAAGTAGTATTTTTTCAAATTATTTCAATATAACTATTGTTTGTTATATTTTCTTGTAGTTTCTCACTTCTTCATCCCGTCGAGTCGACGGAGCAAGTCTAAAGAGAGACGGATTTTATGTAAAGGAAAATATAAGTACAGTATACACTATCGTGGGAGGAAGCCAGGAATTACGTGGATGTGCTTAAAGAAGAATTCTGGCTGTCGAGCGACAGTTGTTACTGTTGACAATACTATAGTTAAAACTAAAAATGTACATATACATTAGGCAGTGGCACAGTTAACGAGTTGTCTGCCAATCTGCATTGGGCCAGTGTGGCAGACTATGGCGTAAACCCTTCTTACAGGAGAGGAGACTCGGCTCAGTAGTGGGCCGGTAATGGGTTGATCATGATGATGATGACAATAACCAACAGTTATGAAACTTGTAAAAAAATCTCGACGCTTTACCTACACTAGCAGGCATTAACTATGAGACGACTAGGTATGTCGACATGGGCCGGCGAAAGGTACACTTTAGGTATTTTATAATTAAACTGTTTAGTCAACTTTGTGTTATTTACTTAATAGGTATACGCAAGACGTAATTATGACATTTTTAAAATAACTATGGTACTGCCAGGCGTCTCAGTAGCGCCCGTACGAAGCGATGCCTCCTCGTTTCTAAATCAAACCGCTAGGATATGGGACGCCCTTCCGGAATCAGTTTTCCCCTCCAATTTTGATATGGGTAGATTCGAGTCAAGAGTGAATAGTCATCTTCTAGGAAACGCGCTCCATCTTGGCTGCACCAGCACTTACCAGCTAGTATGATTGCAGTGCCAAGCACTGTCTGTAGATTTAAAAAACCACAGTAATATTTTCCAGGAGACTGAAAGATATAACCTTCTAATTTGTTGTTCCAGGTCTAGTATACTCAGTATCCAGAACTGGAAGATCTGTGGTTGAAATAGGGGGGTATAAATACACCAGGCGGAGTGACAGCAGAGGGCGACGTGGTGCTTGGTTGTGCAATAGGGTGTATAAGGGTTGCCGTGCTGGTCTTACCACTTTCGATAATGTCATTGTTAAAATCAATAGTAACCATAATCACTAACTCGGATCATTAGTAAAGGTGCTTGAATGATGACCCCGCACCGGAGAGCGCGGTGTTGGAAGGCTCACCGTTGGTTGAGCAAACGACCACTCAACGTAAGCGGCAAATGGCCGTGGACTGTGGGAATTGGTACCTTCAAAATACAAATGGCCAGCTGGGTACTTACCTACACGAGCTGTTCCAAAAATTGTTAGTGAAATGAAATATAGTTGGAGTTTGATTTTTTTTTATTTAATATAGCTTTTAAAATATTCCCCTCCTACCCCAATGCACTTATACATTCGGGCGAACCAGCTTTCGAAACATTTAAATAATGCGGGAGGTAGCACGAAAAGCTTCACGCAAGACTTCCATTGTTGCAAACAAGTGTATTAATAAACCGGCCAAGTGCGAGGTAGACTCGCGCACCGAGGGTCCCGTATTACAGTCGTATTTTTTCGACATTGGACGGTTTTATTTGGCGAACAGATTTGAAACGGTCTTTCGTCTAAAAAATAATGCCGACTTCGTCCGCGTGGATGTAGATTTTTAAATCCCGCGGGAACTCTTAGACTTTCCGGTATAAACAGTAAGTAGCTTTATTTATTTATTCAAAGGAGTTTTAAAAATAAAACTGTTAACCAAACCCGTCCAGTAGTTTTTGCGTGAAAGGGTAACAAACATACACACATACACACTTTCGCATCTATAATATTATTATTAGTGTGATAAGTGTGATTATCTATTGGTATTAAGTTTTCTTTATGATTTACTGTTTCCTCATGAAATACTATTTCGAATGCTTTAATTAAATTAACTTAATTTCCACGTTTGAGTCTAAAAATTGAATTTTAATTGCATTTGCATGCTAGGTAATTTTTCATGAAAACAAGACTAAAATTATTCAAGACTAGCTTATCCCCGCAGCTCTGTCCGCGAGGAATACACAAATTTCGAACTCCTGTTATACCCCCTTGGTGGTTTAATTTTCAAAAATCATTTCTTAACGGATGTCTACGTCATAATAGCTACCTGCAGGCAAAATTTTAGCCCGATCCATTTAGTAGTTTGAGCTGTGTGTTGAAAGGTGAGACAGTCAATCAGCTTTTCCTTTTATAGCTATAGATAATTGCTAGAGGTTTCGATAATAATAATAGTATTTATAGAAACACTATTATTACTTATTGATAAGTATTCGGAATGACACATAGATAAAACTTCGTGGTTTTTCGCTGTGTCACAAAGCCGACTTGTTAAATATTCAGGATGATAAAAAAAAAATTACTTAAATATTTCTTTAATTTGGTTATTTTAAAAGTTCTTTTATTTGTCTAAGTTGTGAGAAAGCAAAAAAATGTTGCACTGTTTTTCAGGTGCTATTTTCACAGTGTCTAGATTTGGGAAACCAGTTATAATGATAAACGGATACCGTTTTTGTCGGCGAAGTGACAGTAAGGGTTTGAGGGGTAGCTGGTATTGCAATAAATCTTCTTCAGGCTGCCGAGCTACTATAATCACGATGGAGGCCGAAATCGTTAATATTAACAGTAATCACAATCACTATTAACATTTTTTAAAGGTCACAATAAAACTTAAAGCTTGTTTTATCTATTTACTGTACAAATTATATCCGCATCCGCTTGGAATGGTGCCAAGCATACTAGCTGCATTTACACGCTTGACAGCCAGGCTGATGATTTGCGCAAATATGAAGTAGCCCTTTTGTCATCTGATGAACTATTAACTTTTGCCTCTAGATATATCCACGTCAATAAACTACGTCAATGTACTACGTTTCAATAAATAAAACCATAATATTTGAACCGGAGCTTTTATTGGATCTTATTTTTTACATTGCAATGATTTTCTTTTATAAATTACAAAAGCTCTTTAGAAATATTATGAAAATAACTCGTAACGATAAGTACGATATACTATTCAATCTTGCGTAAGAAACGAAAACGCCTTTGCATTAGTACCCCAAAATAAACCCCACCATCTTGAGGTTAATTAAAGAAGCTGCTATTGCCATGTTACCAGGTTACCATGCAAAGAGTTTAATTAAAAGTAAAAGTATAAATATTAAATTACAATTAAGAAAATCTTTATGGAATTACAGGACCAGTATTCACGGTGTCACGGTACGGCAGACCAGTCATTGAAATGGGGGGGTACAGATATAACAAACGAATTGAATGTAAAGGACCACGTGCAAACTGGTGTTGCAATAGAAGCCCCTCCGGGTGCCGTGCTACCCTGATAACTATGGAAGATGTTCTTATTCAAGTCAGAGGAAAACACACTCATTGATGGGATGTGTGGATGGGATTGACTAAATAATGTACAGTGTTAAATATTATATGTAACTAACTAGCTTATGCTCATAACTTTGTCCGCGTGGACTACACAAATTTCAAACCCCGATTTCACCTCCTTAGGGGTTGAATTTTCAAAGTCCTTTCTAGCGGATGCCTACGTCATGAAAGCTATCTGCTTGCCAAATTTCAGCCCGATCCGTCTAGTAGTTTGAGCTGTGCGTTGATAGATCAGTCAGTCAGTCTGTTAGTCAGCTTTTTCTTTTATATAATATATACATAATGTACAGTGTTATAATATTAAATGTCTTTGAAAATAATGCTTATTTGCTTTGAAGAAACACAAAAACCGATCGGTATAAGACATCAAGATATTATAACCCTGTGCTGTACTGATATCTGGGAGTCCACTACAATAATCCCAAGAAATTTGCCACCATTATCTGATAAATGGAAGGAGTCGCAACCCACAGCAATGTTTATTATAACACAGAAAGCCAAACATTATAATTTTGCCCCCTTTACGGTTTTTCAGGACCAGTATTCACCGTGTCAAGGTACGGCAGGCCAGTCATTGAAATGGGTGGGTACAGATATAACAGACGAATTTATGGTAAAGGACTGCGAGCAAACTGGTGTTGCAATAGAAGCCCCTCCGGGTGCCGTGCTACCTTGATAACTATGAAAGAGGTTATTGTTGAAGTCAGAGGAAAACACAATCATTGATTTGATGTACCGATATCTGGGAGTCAACTACATTAATCGCAAGAAACCCGCCACCACAATCTGATAAATGGAAGGAATCGCAACCCACAGCAATGTTTATTACAACACAGAAAGCCAAACATTATATGTAATTAAGCTCCCTTTACGGTTTTTCAGGACCAGTATTCACCGTGTCAAGGTACGGCTGGCCAGTCATTGAAATGGGTGGGTACAGATATAACAGACGAATTAACGGTAAAGGACTGCGAGCAAACTGGTGTTGCAATAGAAGCCCCTCCGGGTGCCGTGCTAACTTGATAACTATGAAAGAGGTTATTGTTGAAGTCAGAGGAAAACACAATCATTGATTTGATATAGCGATATCTGGGAGTCAACTACATTAATCCCAAGAAACCCGCCACCATAATCTGATAAACGGAAGGAGTCGCAACCCACAGCAATGTTTATTACAACACAGAAAGCCAAACATTATATGTAATTAAGCTCCCTTTACGGGTTTTCAGGACCAGTATTCACCGTGTCAAGGTACGGCAGGCCAGTCATTGAAATGGCATTACAATTAAGGTCAACTTTACGGTTTTTCAGGACCAGTATTTACGGTGTCAAGGTTTGGCAGGCCAGTCATTGAAATGGGTGGGTACAGATATAACAGACGTACTGACAGTAAAGGTCCACGAGGTAACTGGTGCTGCAATAAGTCTTCCATCGGCTGCCGCGCTACTCTGAACACTGTGAACGATGTTATAGTTCAAGTTAAAGGAGAACATAATCATTGATGTGATGTCCTGTGAATCTACCTGTGAGTCTACCGCAATAATCCCAAGAAAACCACCACCATTATGCTATAGAGGGAATAATAAATTTATGGGATAAAGGGAAGAGTCGCGATCTTCGATGAAGGATTGACCCTTAGGCGATGAGGATTACGACGCAGAGGATTTTACTGTCATGTGACCTCCGCAACCGGTTAAAGATTGACTAGTTAAGCATACGTTTAGAATAATTGCTACTTTTACGTGCTTTTACTTTTCATTATCTGTAATAAGTTCATAAAATATGTACAATAAAAAAAGGTTTATATTATCTTTCATTTAACTAAAACAAACGTAGAATAACTAGAGCAAAGTTACAATTTTAGACGATGTACTGGGACTCTTTTAGTTTTTTCTCATTTCGTAGAATACAGAATATTCTAAACACAAATATTTACCTTAAAGGTGTAAGGTTCGAGAGGACTAGGTACGGGAACCCAGTGATGGTTGTTGGACAGTACAGATATAACAAGTGGAGCTACAGCAAACCTCCGCATATGAGGTGGACCTGCGTGAAGAACCAGTCCGGCTGCAGAGCGACCGTCACCACCATCGACAACGTTATAGTGCGCTCTCGAAATTTCCACACTCACTTGTGATCTGTGATCTCCATTTTTGATCCACTTGAAAAACCAGTCAAGTGTGAGTCGGATTGGCACGAGAAGAGTTACGTCTTGCACATCGTATAGTATATATAACTGCCATTTTGAAATTCGCCATCTTGGTTTTTAATTATTTTTGTTGTTATAGCGGCTGTATTATTATATATTATATATTATATTATATATTAACAGCAATATATTCTGTGAAAATTCTCTATCTATAACGTTTCATGAGCGACAGACAGATGGATGGACAGAGAGGTTTAGGGTTAGGTAGGTTTATAATAAGGGTCTAGTTAGCACTCTTTAGGTGCATAACATGTACAAAACCCTAAAAAAGGAGAAGGTTTTCAATTAGACCCGTTTTGTTCTTTCTTATTTATTTTTAACAGTGTTTTGTAAGTAAGTATATATAACGCGTAAAATTTAACTCCTCACGCGCCATTTTAACTTTTTGTGTCAAATTTCATGTTAAAAGTACGATTTTAGTCCTTATTTTAAAGGTGAACCCGTATTTTGACATGACAGTTGACCCATAGAGTTCAAATGGCGTGTGAAGAGTCATTTTGTACGGACTATACCTTCTAGTTTCTGCTCTACCTCTACCCAATTTCGAGATTTAACTTTCTGATACAGCGTCGCTTAGAATATAGATAGGAATGAAATCTATTACGATGATCTATTACGACACTATGATATGGGATCTACGATACAAGAACTATCAAGTTCACATCACAACTTGTTTGCGTGCTTGCTTGCGTTGGATAAATGCCATAATCCCTTTTTACATCTCAGTCCAAGTTTTTTTTTCTTTTCTTTTTTTTTTTCTTGTTCTTGCAATTTCATGGCAGCTTGTTTGGAGCATTTTATTTATTTTCGTATTATTTTAAATTGGAGCTTTAATTTTTATATTGCATTTAATTTACATTGTCTTCATTTGAATTAACTCACCATTCTCTATTTAAATAGAGCAAGCATTATTTTTGTGTGAGCATATGTATGATGTATCTAGAATGAAAGATGTAAAAGAACTTCCCTATATTTGATTTGATACAAGACATATTGTAAGAAATCAGTATTATCTATGTTTGTAAGTTTAACAGTTTAGTTAGTTTAGGAATTAAGGCTTTATTTATGGATCGCAATATTATTAAGATAACTATTATTTTACCTTTAATAATATTATAAATAAACACTTGTAACCTTAAATAATTAAATTAATCAATATCAGTATCCTCGTGGTGATTATTTCAAATTGTGGATATTAGTTAATTAATTAATTTATTATTTACTTAAATTTGGTAAAACATGAAGTGATGAAAAGAAATACCTCAAAAAGTATTATTTAAAGGCTGTCTTATTGTAATTTTACTAAATCTAAACTGAAAATATAACATTATTTGCAATAGAAAATCATTTTATACAGATCTATTCAAAGACTTGAAGTTTTAAGTGATTTTCTCGATATTACTTAATGTATGTAATGAAATAATAAGTAATTAGATATTAAATCAATTATAATGGCCTTAAAGTAAAATTTAAAAATAGGGATATAATAATCATACCCATAGTAACCTACTCTTTCATAAGGCGGCGGTCGGTTAATTATATTTTTCAGTGGAATTGTATTTTAACATATAATATTATAGTCATATTTATTTGATTTGATAATAGCTTTAAATGAAATGATATTATACTAGAGGAAGAAATGGATACGTATTTTATTTAACCAACACAAAATTATTTATTCAAATGTCTATATTAAACTTATCTAGTATTACACTGTATTATTGTGGTATCGATCAAGACAACGCTTAATGTAATGTTTACCCACGGAAGTATAGCTTACGTAATTAATTGACAACAAATTACTAAGGTAAGTTAAAGTACTTATAACAGTGTTTATATTAGTTTTGTCGTAAGTTAATCATGTCAGTTACTTACGTGAGTAAAACTTACAGGTGTATCCGCAGCCCTATAAAATAGCCCCCCTTATCTTTTAGCATTGACAGATATCAATATAGATAATCTGATAGGTAAGGGCAAAGACGGACGTGTGCCGTCAACAGTTTAAGAAAATTATGACAATATATGAAAATATGAAAATCAACTTATAAGGCTTTATGAAAAAAATATCTTCATATTTTTAATCATAAAGCCTTATAATAATAGAAAGTTCATTAAAATATTACGAGTAGTAGACCAGAGTGAAATAGACGTACCTACCGCAGCAAGTGTCACCGTCCGGGCAGCACTGAAAATTAAAATATTTTTGTTCCAAAACACCACAAATTCCAAGGTGTGTCATCTTGTCCTACCTTCTTTCAATGCGACAAGATAACGCGGTCTATAATGCACACATTTCAGAAGGGACTTGCTATATTTGCTCTTTGTGTCATGTCAAAAGTGCGGTTTACCCTTAGATTAAGGACTAAATCGTACTTTTGACATGACAATTGACACAGAGTAAATATGGAGTCCTTTCTCTGTTTTCGTCGGATCCCTAAACTGTTCGAAGCTTAAGCATATTGTGTTTTATGAACTCTATATAACTTTTCAAGGTTTGACAACTCATAACGCGGTATTCACGAAATCCAGATTCGGAAAGCCGGTTATCGAAATCGGGTCATATCGCTACAACAAATGGTCTGGATCCAAGGGTGCTCGAGGAAGATGGGTGTGTGTCAAGTCCGGGTATGGGTGCAGAGCTACGATTATCACTTTATATGATGAAATCATGCAGTTCTGTCATGAGCACAATCATTGATCGAATGCCACTTATACCCTGTTCATCGAAACGAGCTAATAAGGAAGTAAAAAACCGCACGTGATTAGTCGCAGACAATACGCATAGTGCACACTGCACGTTGACGTTGCGACTTGCGACCAAAATGTCAGTCTTATCCTGTCTGTCGTGCGGTGCGGACGGGTCTTCGCCAGTGTATCTACTTCTATTTATTTTAGGCGGAAAAGACGTTCTATCTTTTCCACCTGAGTATAATGTAGAAAAAATAAGAACATATTTTTATTTCTAACAATTCTTTTATTGTTTGTTTGAGTTTCTCTTTTGGTGTATAATAAAAGCATATTTTATTTTATTCATTAATTTTTTTATAATAAACGGCGGCTTGTTAATATCAATATAATAATACTTATTTGACAATATAGAGTTTATTTAGTCATGATGAACATGGCTAATATTCTTCAAAAATCACTCATAGTTTAAACGCTAATATAAACATAAACACAAATTGTTTTCTGTTTCAAGGTCTGTCAGTGCATGAAGCGATTTTCACTACGTCCAGATTTGGGAAGCCGGTCATTTTAATCGGGAATTATCGCTATAACAAATGGATTGGATCAAAGGGTGTCAAAGGGCGATGGACGTGTGTCAAAGCGGGTAGTGGGTGCAAGGCTACGATCAAGACCTTGAATGATGAAATCATAGGGTTCTTTAACGAACACAATCACTGAGACCCGGGAAATACGAATGTATAAGGACTGGAGGCTGGCTGCATACAATTTACAATACAAATACAATACGCCTGTTGTTTTGTTGCAGTGCAAGAAGAGAAACTAGTGATAAATAAAAATTTGTAAATTAAGCTTTGTAAATTCGCTGTTTTTTTTTTTATTCATTATAGGTATACGCTTGACCACAATCACACCTGATGGGAAGTGATGATGTGGCCTAAGATAGAACGCGTTTACCTAGAAGATGCCTATTCACTCTTGTTTTAAAGATACCCGGGTTGCATATTTTCACAGCCAATCAAAGGGCAGAATTTATTGACGATTACGATAACGATGAATACGTTTTTCTTACACAATTGGGGGGCTGATTGCCAAATTTCAGCTTGATCCGTCCAGTAGTTTGAGCTATGCGTTGATAGTTCAGTCAGTCAGTTAGTCAGCTTTTCTTTTTATATAATAGAGAGAGAAGAGAGATATGAATTAAGTTACATAAAGATTTGACGTTGATATATGATTATTTTGTGTTACAAAGTAATAGTGAATTAAAACAAATGTTTATGTTATATGAAAACGTAATTTTTAAAGCAGTTTTGTTTCAATTTATCAAACTACCCTCAAAATAATGTTCGTAAAATTTATTGATGAAATAGAGACTACAAACTTGATAATATTATAATAAGTATATTATTAATGACATTTCGACCTATTTTTTTTTTTTTTTTTTTTAAATCTTTATTTTTTTGGGACTTTTGCCCGACACGGACACGCCAGCCCCATCGTAACCTAAATTACAATCTAAATTTCATAATGGAGTGCAACAGATAGACCCGAAGAGATATTACTGCTTATGCAGGAATATTTCAATAATTGATTTAAAACTTTCTGTTGTCGGTACACTGAGAAGACTCGTAAAACCACCTATGTCATATTTATTCATGTTATATTTCTGCACCAGCATCTACCGTCGACCTAATTTCCGCGACAGCTGCTAAATTCCATAAATATAAGCCATCTGTGCACAAGTGTGTGTGCTCTTCATTCACTTACTCTAATAGCCTGATGGGACGGAAATCCGACACGACCAGAGAGATTGGGCAGACGTGCGTAGAGGCTTTACGTGCTCTCGGTGGCCAACTTCCTACACTGGACTAGTACGGAGAATATCTGAACAGAAAAATCAAATATCTACCCCACTAGACCAACGAGGCAGTCAATATAAATTTAATATAGTTAGTTATACCACAGAATAATATAATAGCACTAATAGTTATACTTAAAGGTAAAAGTGATGTAGGTATGATTGCCTATTTTTTTTAAAGTTCAAGCATTCACAGGCATGAGATTGCAATAGTCGTCTGTGACTTGAGGCCAGAACTGAAATGTTAAGTGTTTAAATTTTCTTAACACGTTTAACAACAGGAAAATGTCATTTGTATAGTTTCAGAGCCTATGTTCGTATATTCCCGAAACGGCAATCCAGTCATACAGTACGGGCAGTATCGATTCAGGAAATGGTCTGGCAGCAGAGGTCCCAAGGCACGCTGGATCTGCAACAAGAACAACAATGGATGCTTAGCAAAGCTATGGACTGTTGATGGGGTGATAGTCAAAAGTAATGATGAACATAACCATTGAGTTTGTACACGATTGCCCAAAAAAATAAAATAAAGAGTAATGTTTTGAGGGTTTGTGTATATGAGTTTCCTTATTCCACCATAATTTCTAAATGCCTGAACAAATTTGGATGTATGGTATTTTTGGGGTCACATTATCGCAAATGACACTGGCTATAAACTTTAAAAAAAATCAACAAGTATGGCGGCTGTATTGCGCTATTTTCAAATGTGTTTTTTTTTAAACTTTTTAGTTCGTTTTTTTGCAGGACGTGTGCTTTAATTATTGGCTCAGGTATTTCATTTTTAATATGAACAAGTAAATGATTGTTATTTTATTTTGATTTTTAACGAAATTAACTAAACCGTCCTCCAAAAATTGGTCATATAAAACGGCATATTAAGTTATGTTTGAATCTCATCGCTATAATTAAAGGTTTGTCACAGAGAAGGATAGAACTTTTAAGCGAACGGCGGGCATTAGGATGATTGTGTTGAGTTGGTTTAAAAACAATACCGTCGTTTACTGGCAAAAGTCTCGTACCGTCGTTTACTCGCCAAATGCTTTCTAACAAAACTGTGACTTGTTATACCCGTTGTCTGAGTTAGCCCTTATTTCAAGCCGACGAAAGTGTACAGGTGTTAATTGTATTGCTTAAATTAATTTTACATTTAGTTTTTGGGAATACGACGGAAAATGTATACAAGGTGTTAGGTAATATCCGTAACATCCCGGCAAGCTGAGGTTAGGGTCGATGTGTAGATGTTTCAAAAAAATAATGAGCCTTGTAGCGTAATACCCGTGGGAGATATAAGAACTTATTTTTTAAAACTCCTATGTAACAACCCTGCAAACACTATTTGGTACTACATACTTTTTGTCATGTTATATGATTTATCAAACACGCTGTATATAAAGGTTTGCAATAACCAAGAGTAGATTTTCTTTAATTAGCTTATAATTTGGATTAAAATTTTAGATGGAGTGTTCCTACTATCCCGATGTGGAAATCCAGTAATTCAGATGGGCCAGTACAGGTTTAACCGCTGGAGTCGGAGTTCCGGGCCAAAGGTTCGATGGATTTGCACCAGGGACCACAAGGGATGCAGAGCTAAGATAGTGACGATAGATGATGAAATCGTCAGGTACGATCGCGAACATAATCACTGATTGTGTTTCTTTTTACCCGACTACGGCAACGCCAAAAGGAAAATGATTTTGGCAGTCTATGTATGTATGTTTGTATCTATGTTTGTTCCACTGTAGCATCTAAACTTTTGGGCCGATTTTGATGAATGAGGTGTCAATTGATTTGATGTTGTGTTCCGGGTGACATAGGCTACATTTTATACGAACAAAATCGATCTGGCGGAATGAATGCAGCCAGTATTCTTGGCACCATTCCACGCAGGCATTATTTGTATAGTAATTAGATAAGGCTACATTTAAGTTTTATTATATTTTTTTATGTAAAAATTGAATTAAAATCTGATTTTTTTTTGCTATTGTATAAAATATACACTTAATTAAAAACTAATTTATAATTTAATTCAAATTGGAGCATTATACTATGTGTGATACTGACAAATGAATTCCCGTTATCATTAAGTTGTTTTAAAATACATGCTTTGCTTATATTTAACAGTCTAATTTATTTACCCCCGACGCAATAATGAGGGTGTTATATGTTTGAACGAAGACTTTGTCTGTCCGAGTGTCTCTGTGTTTGTCTGTAGCATCGTAACTATCAAACGGATGGACAGATTGGAAGGCGGCTTTATTCGTATGGTGCTTAACTATAAAGAAAATGCGCTTACCGTTTGTCCGTCTGTCTGTCTGTACTGTATCTAATGAACCGTAGGTGTAGAGTTGCAATTTTCAGAAGTCGTATAGCAACTATGCAACAAAATAATTAAAAAAAAAGATTCCGACGAATTGAGAACCTCCTCCTTTTTTTGTAGTCGGTTAAAAAATCAAAATGACCGCTATGCAAATCTAAAATAATCAAAACGTACATTGTGTTATACATATCTTGTATGATGGTACGGACTACGGAACCGTTTGTGTGCCAATCCGACTCGCACTTGACTGATTTTATATCTAATACATAAAGATTATTATAATACCTACTACTATTTTGCTTTGCAGGCGCTACCTTTATTAAAACTTGGACTGGAAATTATGTATTGCAAATAGGTAAATATCGCTTCAGACGGCAGAGTCAGAGTGGTAAAGGAGTGAAAGTTAGGTGGATCTGCAACCAGGACCAGCGGGGCTGTAGAGCTAAAGTTTGGACGGTGGAAGAGCAGATTATATTTTACAATGAATGTCATAATCATTGACAATCATCATAGTTCTCCTGCTAGGTGATTCTCTAACTCAGTGTCTAACACTAAATGATAGCCACCGAGGTTGGTTAGTTCTACATTGCTGCTTCACTGGGTGATACTAAAATATTTTTTCGTAGAAAACTTTCAACGGATTAAAAAATGAACTCCGTGGCTATCATTCCGTGTTAAGAAACTGAGTTACCGAATCACCCTGCTGTTCTGTTGCATAAAGGCTGTGTTACGCCTGAGCTACAACATGCGACTGTGGCGTCGATTCTGATGTTTTTCTTTAAACTAGATTTAGAGTATTTGCATCTCTTTCTTTTTAATATTGTTAAAAAAGGACGGAGAACGAATTTTAAATTTAACTGGCACCTAAAGTCACGAGGTTTGATAGTTCTAAATTAAATTAAGTTTGTCTGTCCTTTTCTTATTACATTGGCAAGATAAAGATGCGAATTCTCTCAAATTTAGCTGCGCTTAGAATCAGTAGGTACCAGTGTAATGCTACACATGGAAATATCAAAGTACCAATTTACGACTTTAACTTTTATTTTATGCTGACACAAAATTGATGTATTTTGCAGTCATAATAGGTAATATTTATAGAATACTAGTGGATAGTGGATACCCTGCGTATGATACTACGCTAAAAATTAAATAAAATAACTCTAAAACCATCTTCGCATTGTTGCCTTTCTAATGAAACCGGTTTGGGGCACATCGGTTAGATAGTTTCAAAGTCTATAACGGACATAGAAACATTTTTTGTGTTTTATATATTAAAAAGTATATCTAATAGTATATCCGGATAATTTAGGGAGGAGTTGTGGTTAAGTGCTATTTTTTGAGTTGTCTTTTTTTTCCAAAATATTTTTATTTATTTCAGAGCCAAAGCATTCGATTATAAGCGACGAGAAAGGGAACCTTGTGCTCGTAGTTGGTGACTATAGGTACAAGAGAGTCCGCAAGGGGATCGTTCCTCGCTGGATTTGTACGCACCATGGCTGTCGGGCTACGGTGTTGACTGCGCAAAATAACATTTTCAACTTATCTCCGCATACCCATTAGATTAATGTTTCTCAACAATTTTTATGTCCCCACTCATGAAAAAGCCAAAAAGTTAAGTAAAAAGCCTTGCGATCCCTTCACTATTCATACTAATATTATAAATGCGAAAGTGTGTCTGTCTGTATGTCTGTCTGTCTGTCTGTCTGCTAACTTTTCACGGCCCAACAGTATAACCGATGTTGATGAAATTTGGTACAGAGTGAGCTTTGATCCCGGGGAAGGACATAAACTACTTTTTATCCCGGAAAATTAAAGAGTTACTACTAATTAGTTAATTTTGAATTCACGTACTTTACCTACTTTCAGCCAGCCGATTTTGAGAAATAATAATAATTTTTGTATAAGATATCTAATTGGTATTTTTTTTACATAGTCATTTAGTTTTACCTATAATTAATATTTGATATACTTGCAGAGGCGAAATTTACTCTATCAAGAAACGGAAACCCTGTATTACAAATAGGTAGATACAGATTCAGGAACAGTAGCAGCAGCAACAAGACTGGGAGGGTTCGATGGGTGTGCAACTATGACCGATGCAGAGCCACCGTATACACTTTGGACAACCATATCGTTGAGTCTAAATACGACCATAATCACTAAATGTATGCTTCAGTAAACGACAAAGCGTAGAACCCGCGTTTCTAACAATTGTCATTCGAAAATAGGGGCCACAAACTCTTATTCACGTGTCCTTAACCAATATGGTATTTTACCCTTTTTAAAGTGTCTTAATTTGATCCTACCCGAAGTGATTCAAAAAAACTACCTAACTACCAAAAAATATTCAAAAATTTTATTCGATTCATAAGTGCAATAAAAATGCTTTTAAATATTGCATTTCAAATTTCGCCGCGAAAAAGCTATCGCCATCTTAGGTTCATGAGCAGTCATGACGTCAAACGGATTGGCAAGCAACGTGTTTTCTTAGTGAAATACATTACAATTTCAATCCATGTGACGTCACAGTCGGAATTCATCATGGCGTCATCAGCTTCGTGCGTTTAGAATATTTTGTAGAACAGATAAAAAATAAAATGTTCAACAAAATGAATTATAAAATTCATTATATAATTTTATAAACTGAAATTTACTTAATTAATTTTTCAATTGCTTGTGGGGCCGTGAAAGGCTAGCAGACAATTGTTTGTATATTATTAGCAAGCTTAATATTTTTGTACAGCTATTCAATTTAGTTGTTATGTAAAATACCTATATTATGTTATCTAAGTTTCGTTTATTGTTTTTAGGTTAACTGTAGGTGTGTAAGTTAAGCTTAAGTTTAGTAATGTTGGAAATATTTAGAAATTAGAATAGGTTACTATTGGAGAACGCTGGCTCGCCAACAAACTGGCCCGCAGTTTGACGAGAGACATATCATGTAAATATTATGTAAATAAATAAATTATAAATAAAGTTAAAAATGTGTTTTTTAATAAAGTATGTTTACTAATGTAATGTAAAGTATGTGGTAGCTACCTAATATGTTTAATGTTGACTTAAACACTTCAAGTAAACAGTTTTATTTTAGTTTTCATTTGACATTGCAATCGATTGACACCTCATTCATCAAAATCGGCTAAGTAGTGTAGGTGCTACGGTGGAACACACATAAATACAAGCATACATACATACATTTATACATACACATTACACATACTGTTAAAATCATAACACGTCCTTTTGGCTTTGGCGTAGGTGTCAATCGATTCGTTATTATGGTCCGGGTGACACATAGGCTACATTTTTAATGAACAAAATCAATATGCCGGATGGCACCCGCTGGGGCGTGTTTGATTTAAAATTAAAATATACCAAGCGGCAGAAAACCAATTTCACTATATTATTTCAGCGTTTATAGTTTAGTTTTCAACTGTATCTTGTTTATATTTATTGACTACACATAATATTTCAGAGGCAGTTGTATTTTCCATGTCACGATTCGGCAACCCGGTTCTACAGGAGGGTAAATATAGGTTCAGGAAAACCGGCGGCCACAGCAAGAGTGCGAAAGAGAGTGGACGAATACGATGGCTCTGCAACTATGACTTTAAGGGATGTAGGGCTACTCTGATTACAGTTGGCAAAGTTGTTGTTGGCAAAATGAACTATCATAATCATTGACTTATAAAAACCGGCTAAGTGCGAGCCAGGCTTGCGCATTGAGGGTTCCGTACTACAGTCGTATATTTTCGACATTTTGCACGATAAATCAAAAACTATGATGCTTAAAAATAAATAAAAATCTGTTTTAGAATGCATAGATGAAGCTCTTTCATATGATACCAGCCTTGATATAGTTATCTTACTTCGAAAATTGAAAATACTAATTTTTAGTTCATGACCACAATTTAATTTTTTTTGTGTGATGTAACCACAAATTCACGGTTTTCAGATTTCCCCGAATGTCTGCTATAAGACCTACCTACCTGCCAAATTTCATGATCCTAGGTCAACGGGAAGTACCCTGTAGGTTTCTTGACGACCGACAGACATACAGACAACAAAGTGATCCTATAAGGGTTCCGTTTTTCCTTTTGAGGTACGGAACCCTAAAAATATGAGTTTTATGTATTTATATATTTTGTTCATTATTTTATATATATTTTGTTCATTTTGATAAAAGATCATGATTCATAAACCTGTGGTACCTAGTAAAATAAACATTTAAAATTATAAACTTTCTATGTTATTTCTCACTAGCGGCGTGTGCTACCACGCTAAAAAAAGAATATGCCTCGTTTTAGTGGTCTAAAACCATCTTTGCATTATTGCCTATTTAATGAAACCGGCTTAGGGCTCATCAAACATTTTTCGGGTTGAGCCACACATAACAGTTTGTTCCGGCGATTCTTTTGCTTGAAGTATGTAGGGTTTAATGCTCAGGTGGAAGAACCGCAAGTTTCTAGATTCAGCGGGTTGAGCTTTACCTTGATATTATGTTAATCAGTTTCTGACCTGTGCTGACGATGGTCTGAAATGATGATTATTTATAATTCATCACGATTAACCCATCGCCGGCTCACTACAGAGTACGGGTTTCCTCTCAGTGTGAAAAGGGTTTTGGTCATAGTCTGCCACGCTGGCCCAATGCGGATTGGTAGACTTCACCCACCTTTGAGAACATGGAGAACTCTCAGGCATGCAGGTTTCCTCGCGATGTTTTCCCTCACCGTTCAAGCAAGTGATATTTAAATGCACATAACTTTGAAACGTTTGAGGTGCGTGCTCGGGATCGAACCCCCGATTAAGAGGCGGACGTCCTGACCACTAGGCTATCACGGCTTATTTTTAATTACAGGGGCGATATTCATCAGGTCCCGCTGCGGTAATTTGGTCATACAAATAGGTAAGAACAAGTTCAGAAGACGGGCGAACTGCAAGGGTTCCAGGGCGCGGTGGATGTGCAACAAAACTGGATGCAGATCCAAAATACGTACTATTGATGAACATATCATTTATTATGATGACATACATAATCATGATTAATGTCAAACATCTTGCCGCGTTGACAGACGTGAAGCAGACGATTAAGGAGCTAGCGCGCGCCACAGTGCGGCGAGTTGCGGTGCGTTTTAAAATCCGTAAGACTTCAAATCTATCAAAATCCGGTGCGGAATTAATTCCGCAGTGCGCGCGCTTTTATGTAGTTCACAGATTTTGCGGAAAAAAACGCACGGAAATTTACCGTGGTGTGCGCTAGCTCTAAGTTGAGAAGGAAGATTGGCTGCGCATGTTTGGTGCAGCTGCACGCCATAAACCAAATTGAATTGAAGTTGGGATAAGATGCCACACTTAAAAACTTTAGGAAAATTTGGACAATATATAAAAAATATGAAATCGGTGGGCCTGGGGGCAACGATACTGATATTGGAGAGACATTGGAAGCTGGAGCTTCCTTGAGATGAACATTTGTCATCATCATCATAATCATGATCAACCCATCGCCGGCACACTACAGAGCACGGGTCTCCTCTCAGAGTGAGAAGGGTTTTGGCAATAGTCTACCACGCTGGCCATGTGAGGATTGGTAGACTTCACACGCCTTGGAGAATGTTATAGAGAACGTTACGCAGGTTTCCTCACGATGTTTTTTTTCACCGTTAAAGCAAGTGATATTTAATTACTTAAAACACACATAACTCCGAAAAGTTAGATGTGCGTGCCCAGGATTGAACCCCCGACCTCCGACTGGAAGGCGGACGTCCTAACCACTAGGACGTCGCTCCCACTAAGCTATCACAGCTTGTGGAAGCTGTGATAGCCTAGTTCTCGAACATTTGTAATTGATGATTAATCATTAATTACATGAAAAATTATATATGTAATTTGAAATATTAAGAAAATAAACTAAGGATATAGTTACTATTTAATAGTTGATTAATCTAAGAGTTGACCTTAAAAAAAATATTTTTGAAATATTTTATTAAACTTTGAATTATTATAATTTGTTTTCTTTGTTCAGGTATAAAGCCACCCAAAAAGCATTTGAAAAAATCAGACAAAAATACTTTTGTAATGTTTTTAAAATATTTTTCGTTTAATTTATTGCATCTTTTGATCACTTTGATTTTTTAAAAACATATTTACTGTTCTAATTGGGTTTGAAAAAAGGCCGATTGGAATATTTGATAACGAAATTATTTACTTATTTTTGGAAATTCAAAAAAATACATTGGGACTTAGAAGACTTAGCCAAAACACTAAATTTTTTTAAGACAGGTGTATTCGGAGCGAACTTCATACAAACGGAGTTAGATTCTTATTTGAATATTAACCATTTAAACTCAGTGAAATTTTGAAACATTTTGACGCAACCCACGCTTGTGGTCAAATCGTCAGGCGCGATCCCAGGAGACGCGGGTTCGATTCCTGCCGGTCCGCAATTTTTGATATGTATTTAAAATTATTTGTTTCATGTAGGACAGCATGTGCCACCTCAGATAATATGTCAAGAATCTACCACTGGTCCGGAAAGCAGATTGATTTCAGAGGCTCAATTCTTGTTGTCCCGTAGCGGTAATCGCGTAATACAACTAGGCAAGTTCAGGTTTAGACGAGGGTCAGGTGGTAAGTATCCCCTTGAGCGATGGATTTGCAACAGAGACCGTGGAGGATGTAAAGCAAGGATCTTGACTATATGTGAAGAGATTGTTAAAGTGTTTAATGAACATAACCACAGCTAAAAGATATCATCATTTCAACCCATCGATCGCCGTCTTACAAAGTTCTAGAAAAATAAACGACTCTAGACAAATAATAATTTTACTCTAGACAAAAAATATTATTTTTTCACCACAAATAAAATGATCATAAAGTGTGTTCACATTCATTAGGTATATATATATTTATAATTTTTTAAATAAATTATTTAAGAGATGAAATCATACAGTTGTTTTGTTTGTTACATACCTTTTTGTTCGAGTTTTTCCGTTTCTTAATTCATTGAGAAATTTTAAATTTTATTATGATTCCAGTATACCCTAACATGACTATAATATTTTTGATTTTCAGGAGCAGTTTTTAGTACATCTCGATATGGCCAGCCGGTTATATTGATAGGTAACCGTCGCTTTAACAAGAAGTACTCCGGTACCAGGGGTCAAAGGACTAGGTGGGTTTGTGTAAGGGCGCAAAGGGGTTGCCAGGCCAAAATTGTTACTGTAGGAAATGATATAGTCACTTGTAATAATATACATACTTGTGATACTTATGAATACTAATCAAGTGATATCTTTAAATATTTTCATGAACCCCAAAATTATTTATTACGATTTCAATTATTATGAAGTTTTTTAATAGGTTTTTAGAATATTCTTTATAAGAAAAAATTCGAAAATTGTGGCCTTATTTCTTGTCTACCTACATTATAAAGGGAAAATTTCAGTTTTCTAAGTCTCAGGGTTGAAGAGTCTGGGTGTTGATGAGGCAGTTAGTAAATGAGTCAGGATATGGTCAGGATTTTTATCTATGAATATATAACAGGAAAAGCTGACTAACTGAACTATCAACTCACAGCTCAAACTACTGGACGGATTGGGCTGAAATTTGGCATGCAGTTATGACGTAAACATCTGCTCAGAAAAAGGGTTTGAAATTTGTATAGTCCACGGGGACGAAGTCGCGGAATAAGCTAGTTTTTACATATGTATATGCATTGAAGAAACTATTTATAAGTTACAACTGTTTTTTGTAATTAAAACTCAAAATTACCTACTATGTAATTATATAATTAGCTACTTACATCATTTGCTATTTATTAAAATACCCTAGATATTTTTTTTTTACTTTTAACACTAGGACACTTACAAAATTACATTACATACAACAACTAACATTAGGACAAGTAAGTAACACTTTGATTTATAATATTAGGGATGTTTCCGGGACAAAGGCTATCTTTATACCAAAATTTTTTTCGAAATCGGTTCAACGGATGGATGGTGAGAAGGTAACATACAGACACTTGGATTTACAATATTAGTATTAATATTTTATTTTATTTTATATGTCTGACTAACTGATGCCTGCAACTTTGTCCGTGTGGATAAGGTTTCTAATAATCCCGTGGGAACTCTTTGGTTTTCTACTATATTCATGCAAAAAATCACGTCGATCCGTGCGTTGCTCCGTTGCAGCTTGATTGAAACTTTTGCATTGATAATAGATATTTTTTTTTTGAAAAATACATTTTATTTTATTTAATTTTAGAGAAAATTTAAATAGTTATTCAATATAGTTTGAAAAAGTTTATTATTTCAGTTTTGAAAAAGAATATTAGCCATGTTAAATGACTAATATTCCCCTTTCCTCTCCAACTAAGCGTTAAGCTTGTGCTAGGAGTAGGTACGACAATAGTGCAACGGGCGGGGTTTGAACCGTCGACCTTTCGGTTTTCAGTCCACTCCTTTACCAGTTGAGCTATTGAGGCTCATAACATATCATCATACTTATAGTAGCTTTAAGTATATATTTTTTTAATAGTTTCGCTCCTAATCTGCTTCAATCCTTACATTTTTAGGTGCCGTCTACACTGTGTCGAGATTCGGAAAACCAGTTTTGGAGGTTGGTGGCTATCGTTACAACCAGAAGTGGACTGGTAGAAAGACAGCTGGAGTTAAAAATACGTGGGTTTGTGTGAAGGAGCGCTCTGGCTCCTGCCGTGCTAAGATAGTGACAGTTGAAGATGTGATAATATATTGTGATAATTGCCACAATCATTAAGCGGAGTAGAATAAAACAAATAAATGTTCTGATATAGTTGGCATCGAAAATTATTTGATTTCTTTGTTTTTATTTCTATTAGACAGAATAGAGTATTTATAGGTCTATGACAGATAGACATTTTTTTCGCATAGCAGTATGCTAATTTCGTCGAAATGGGCTTAACGGATGGAAATCAATCATTTTTATTTGTTCAAGTAGGGTATTTTATTTTATTTTATTCGTTTTTTGCAGTCAACAGGGATATATACAATATAATTTTACATAATGACAGACTGAAAATAAGGCCAAATAGGATTACATTTTTTTACAGATTCCTTAAATAGATATTAATTATAAATTTATAACAGTAGGTACGTTTGATAATTTAAACAAGCTTTACAATAATATAATAATATGAAAATATAAAAGTCAATTAACTAGTAAAAATACCTAGTAGGTGATTCACAACATATGTGTGTGTATGTGTGAGTGTATGTGTGTCTGTGTGTGTGTGGGTGTGTGTTTGTGTGAGGGAGAGAGAGAATACGTGAGAGAGTATGCGTGACTGCGTGCTTGTGGGTTATGATATTATGCGGATTTATGTACTATTATAGATACTAGTATAATTATAAAAGATAATAATTTTCTTTTAGGTTCTAGGCCCGTGTACGCCGTATCAAAACGTGGTCAACCAGTCATACTGATGGGACAGTACAGATACAACAAGTGCTTCGGAACAGGTCCGCGAGCCCGCTGGCTCTGCGTCAAGAGAAGCACCTACAAGTGTCCCGCCAAGATCCACACGTGTGACCAAGAAATAGTTTATATAGTTCCTCATAACCACTAATACAGAGACGCCTCCACTAGTCTTGCCCTCATCCACCCGGTTCCCGCCACTTTGGTGGTTTGATACATTGGCCGCGAAAATTCAAATTTTAGTTAGTTTTTCGGAAATAGTAGACTAATCATACATCGAAGGCTTATGGTAATGAGTTTTGCGGGCATAACACTTATGCATCTACATGTTTTTCCATAAAAACGTTGGTCAAAAATACTCGTATACATTGGCAGTTTCAACTAGATGTTTTTTTCCCGCCACTTCAGCATTTACAAAATGGTGGGACGAAAGACAGCGTCCTTAAATTTAATAATAAAAAACTCAACTACCTACTTAATAAGAATATTTTGATTAAGATGTCACTTATTATTCAGTAGATATTGTTACATATTTATATAGATATCTAATATGGAATAAATAGCAGGTCGAATAAATAATAATAATTTATTTTCATACATTGTACCTAAAGTCCGCGACAGGTCGAGATGTCAGGGGTATGAGGCACGCCCCGCACACCCGCACGTCAACTGTGCTCGCCCGCACCGCATTAGCGCAGGGACTGTGCGGGTGTGCGAGGCGTCTGACCTGTCGTATGCTATACTTTTTTTAACTTGGAAAATTAAATCCACATTATTTACCCTAGCCACGGCAATAATTCTCTGCTCCATCAGTTTTAATGTGAATGGCGAGCAAAACGGGAATAGAGAATGAATAGAGAACCATCTCCTTTTTGAAAGTCGGATAAAAAAGCAGACTCTGTTTATAAAATTGGGTATATGCCAGGACAAAAAGGTAGTCTATCGGGCTCTTACTTGTTACTAAAGTCGTAAGTAAACTGCTATTACTATTTCAGATATATCACTACAATTCGTGCCATCCCTCCGCGGTAACTTAGTGGCCAAATACAAAGGGTATAGATATAACAGAACTTCACGGACCAGCACGCGAGGTTTTCGCATCAGATGGGCGTGCGTGAAAAAACATTCACACAAGTGTACGGCCACTCTTTATACTTACAAAGACTTAAGAGTAGTCGCGGACAAACCACATAATCACTAGAGTCTTGGAAAAATGCTAAACGCAACGTCACGCATCGCATTTATTCGACGTTTGTGGTGCGTATTTATTTTTCATGTAGGTATACGTTCGTAATGTTGTAAGTAAACTCTTATTACGATTTCAGATACACGAGTGCAATTCGTGCGATCACACCATGGTAACCTAGTGGCCCAATATAAAGGGTACAGATATAACAGAACTTCACGGTGGAATACAACAGGTTCTCGCATTAGATGGGCTTGCGCCAAAAAACAAGCTCTCAAGTGTACGGCCACTCTATATACTCGCAATGACTTTAGAGTGGCGGACAGTCCGCACAACCACTAGAGTAGCTGTGTGCTTAGTAAGACTCACTGCCGTACTCAGAGTCGCTAATCGTTACTTAAGATTGAGTTAAAACGAGACATTTATGTGAGAGATATGGCTCTGTCTCGTTTTAACTAAGCTTAAGTAACGATTAAGCGACTCTGAGTGCGGCAGTCAAACCAAGATCTAATAAATTGATTTTACATCTGACCAAGTTGATAGAATTCAAGCGTCGAAACAGCGTTTAAGTAAAGTAAACCTTAATGATCATGTTTTAAAACTCAAATTCGTCCATACATGTATAAGTCAAATAATAAACTCTACCCTATAGGGTAGTAGTCTTTGTTCAGAACCTGCATATATAATAAGTATGAGCTTATACGCCTTTGCGTGCATATTTACTTTTGTTAATCTTTGTTCATTATTATAATAAAATAAAAGTAAAAATCAAAATAAACTTGTTCTATTTCTTGAAGGTGTGTTATTTAATTCTCCCAAAACAACGATTATATTTTTAGTTCTAGAAATCAAATCTATACAGGTTTCACATACAAAGGTCATGATTTTTTTTGTAATGCCCGGTATTGGTTTTTTTGTACAATGGTTCCAGTTTCATTTCGATAACTCTGAAACCGGAGAATGAAGTCTCTTGAAAACCTTGTCTCATAAGTTCATTGTATTCTAAAGCAGTTCTCATTTTTGGTCATTTGGCAAGAAAAAAGCTTGATAACCTGCATCCGTAACTAGCAAGAGATTCAGAGTAAGACGGAAAAAGCATTTGCAAAGTCACCAGCAACATCCAATGTTCTTTCCAAAAGGCTCAAGATTGACCTGCCTGACAACAAAGAAAGAAGAAAGAATGCCCCTTTACTTAGCTAAAGGTCAAAGAATTCTAAATACAAAAGAAAGAAAAAATATGCCCCTTAGCTAAAGGCCACAGAATTCTAATTACGTTTTTTGATTCACAATCCTGTTGCGACGAAAAAAAGGTTTGAGCTTTTCTAATTCATATTTTATTATTTTAGAAGTACAGTTCCTTACGACACGCAAAGGCTACCCTGTGATACAAAAAGGTTCATACCGGTTCAATCTGGCCACTAATACTAAGGATAAGGAACGAAAACGTTGGATCTGCGTAAAAGTGCACTCCGGATGTCGTGCTACAATCACCACTATTGACGGTACCATCGCGGCAATGAAACCTCACAATCATTAACTTACTCTTACGCTACTATGAATAAAACTTATTTATTCGCAATTATTGTTCTTTTTAGAAATGATTCTGTTTCCTATAGTTTTTATCGTATTCGTTTTTACTTCATATTTATTATCATTATTATCATTATTAATTATCGTGGATGCTCTTTTAAAATCCGGACTTGCTCTAAGGCATTTTCATCCAACCATATTATTTTAGTTTCTAGTTCGTTATGCAAAATTTGAAATGCGTGATAACAGTCATGCTTATCGATTATTTCTATCAGTAACCGAACAGTCTTTTTTTCTTTATATTTTTATCCTAAGGTTGCCTGGTAGTGATAGCTATTCGCTACTAAGTAATAAGACCGCATTTGTATCCTACTTACGTCTATTTATTTCTGTTCCTTTTTATTTTCTTTCGTTCGGTGGTACAAAAAACTATCTACTTATCTATCTAATAGAAGTTACTCTTCTGATTTCAGAAGTAGTATTCACCACGTCACGTTTTGGAAAACCTGTAATACTCTTCGGGGGATATCGTTTCAATAAATACTGTAGAAGCAAGGGTCCAAGAGCTTTATGGGTCTGCTCACAATACAGCTGTAGCTGTCGAGCTACTCTTGTCACGTTCGACGACATTATTGTTAAACAGAAGAATCAACACAATCACTAAACACCTAAATATAATTTATTTTATAACAGTTTTACTTATCTATTTTTCAACGATGATAAATTTTATCAATCTGAATTCAAGCTCTAAGTTAACTTTTTTCGATGTTTGTTATATTTGTAGGTGGGCTTTAAACATTTGCTCTTGAAAATAAAAGAAAAACATTGGTGCTTAAACGATAAGCTGGAATACATCTGCATTCTGCTCGCTTCAGATTAGTCAAACGTATGTTAAAGACTGGAATGTACCTGAGAAATGTAAAGGATGGAATGCACTGGAAACGTATGCAGGTGTGTTTCATATATTCGTCGCATTGTTTTGTGTACCTTTTCTATAATAAAAATAATAAATCAGCGATTCTACTATAGTAACTTGTATTAATTAAGTTATATATTCGATAGTATTTTACTTGCTGTTTTCTGTTCTTCGTATAAAAATGTCTCTCTAATTTCAGAAGCAGTATTCTCGACATCTCGTTTTGGGAAACCGGTAATACTGTTAGGAGGGTACCGCTTCAACAAGTATTGTAGAAGCAAGGGTCCTAGAGCCTACTGGGTTTGCTACAAGATGTCCAGCTCGAACTGCCGTGCCACTCTTGGCACCATAGACAATGTTATTGTTAAACTAAATAACGAGCATACACACTCCTAGTTGACATACAGTTTTCTAGTTTAGGAGCATACACATTCATAGTTAACATCCAGTTTTTTAATTTAAATTTAATAATTTTGTATTCTTAGTCCAATGCTACAAATGAAATCATTGCGGAATCAAACATTAAAACATAAATCGGTAGTAGTGAATAAATTACTTTAAAATAATCGCCTTTGGGTTTATTTTACTTTGACTTTTAACTTTTTCAACGATTTTATATCAATGTTGTTGAAATGTTTTGTTACTAACTTTAATGGTCTTTCAGATTCCATAATATTCTCAACATCTCGATACGGAAAACCGGTTATTTTGCTCGGGGCGTACCGATATAACAAATACTGTAGAAGCAAAGGTGCCAGAGCCTCGTGGATCTGTTCAATGGCTAGAAGGAATTGTCGCGCTAGTCTAGTAACCATTGATAACGTAATTGTTAAAATAAATAATGAACATAATCATTAATATTCGATTTTAAATTTTACACACTAAATTGTGGCTCTTTATGTGTCTACTGGGGAGCTTATGGTAGAGAAAGAGTCGTTTAGTTTGTGATGATGGAGAAGTTGTATTCCCTGTATGATACAATAAGATGTATTTTCTTTGACGATCTCCCAGGTGCAGTGGTGAGTGCTGTGGACTGTGTGTGCATAAGTGAAAGGTTTGGTGATGGAAATATTTTTTATGTATAAAAAGTTAAAGATTTTGAACTATTTTACTTAAAGAACTGCCAATAAAACAATTTTAGCGATATTTCAGGCGCGCACGGCATTCCAGTTTACTAACAACAAGTTTTAATAACATCATAGTCAGTAAAAAGCTATAAAAGACGCTTTACGTGCTTTTTCAGGCACTAGGGCCAAAGTTTACCTTGTTTAATTTGGGATATTATTTTTACAGGGTCACCCTTATTGCCGAATGTAAGATGCCCATCAGAAAATCAGGTTTTCAAAAATGATGACAGCGTTGCCGATGAAGATTACATATTACATAGTTACCAGACTTCTATAGTAAGCGAGACAGGATCACAAAATGTTAGACAATTTGTGGACATTCATCGTGTACCGAGACGATTGTGCTTATTACCCACAAAAAATTTAGATCAGAATACTTTAAAAATGAATGAAGAGTTAACAGAAAATCCAATTGCTATGGATAATTTTGTTACACCTTTGCATCTTCCTGGAAATAGCTCTGCCGTGGCTGACAGCTTTCAAGAATTTGTTCAAATTTCAAATCAATCAGTAAATGACTCCGTAACAAAAAATAAATCTTTAAAGAGGAGGAGAAATGAAGGCCTATGGAAGAGGAACGTAGCTAAAAATAAAAGACTAGCAGGACTTGCATATAAGTCAATCACAGCAAAGACTGACGTTCCAAACAGAACATTAAAACAACCTTGTCAATGCAAGTTGAAATGTTACGAAAAAGTAAGTCCAGAGTGCAGGCAAAAAGTGTGGGAGCATTTTTGGAAAAAATGTTCCAGTTGGGATCAAAGGCGTCAATTTGTAGCTAATTATGTAATAAAACATGTAAAGAATAGAAAAACCACTAACATAAACTTTGAAAATGATCGTCGAAAATTTACCTATAAATATTTTTTTGAATTTAACTGTACGAGAATAAGGGTATGTCAAGTGATGTTTTTAAATACTTTGAGTGTGAGCAGCAAATTTCTTAGGATAAGCCTAAAAAAAGTTCTTGGTGGAGGTATAATCGAACAAGACAAAAGAGGTCGCCATACACCAGGAAATAAATTACCAGATAATGTGAGAGAATCGATTAGGAAACACATTACGTCATACGCAATATGTGATAGGAGACATAAGGCACAAAACAAGAATTTGGGTCCTGAACTGAATATAAGCTTAATGTACAAACAGTATGTTGAAAAAATGAAAGAAGGAAATGTTACAACAGAAGAAATTGCAAAAGAATATCTGTACCGTCAAATTTTCAACAACGAATTTAAATAATCACTTAATTGATCTTGACTCGCCAGCGTCGATACTTGCGACAATTGTGATCGGTATCAATCAAGACAAATAAAGGACGACAATGAAGAGGATATATTAAAAAGACAATGTATTTGTGATTTCGTGATTTTATAACTGGCTACACAATAAGATAATTTCGTCTTTTCGGAACTGGATTACGTTACAAAGAAAGAAAAGAAAACATTTTCAGTATTATTTTTGATTTTAAGGCAGACAGTCTGACAGTTAAAACATATTTTTATTTCTACATTTCCAATAAAGGTATATTTGCACATACATCCTTTTTTCCCCAGATCGGGCAAAGTATTATTGGGTTTTTTTATTTCAAAACTGTCAAAAGTAGTACGAAATCTAATTTTATCCTGGTGTGTGGTAATAGAGTCACCCCCTATTACATGGAACTTATAACTGGGAAAAAGTGTTTACACTTATCTACAAGGAAATACTGTATGTTAAGTTACTCATTTGGTCGGTGAACGTGCCTTGCGGACGAATTCTTTTAACTGATATTTTTTCTAGAACAACCATTAATTGCTTTAAACATTTTATCTATTGTTGAAAGTGGTAGTTATTATAGAACTAGATATGTTCTTTTCAGATACTGATGGTCTCACTAATACTATTAAAAGGAAAGGAAGATCAAGGGAGGAAAGAGAAGAATGTAAGAAACTAAGAAATTCTGGTCAAAGTTACGTTACAGAAAAAGGTAAAGTTATTCCAGAGAGGCAAATAAAAACACTAAGTACTTGTAGAATAAAATGCATTGAACGGTTTTTTGAAATAGAAAGGAAAAATGCTTTGATGAATATTGGGCTTTAGGAAGCAGAGATCGAAGAGCAATTTTTATGGCTAGTCTTATTACCATATTACCAAAGAAAACACAGAAAAATGACAGTGGAGCAATTAATAGAGATTGCTATAGCAGCAGTAGAAATACACATTCTGTGAAAATTTAAAATCTCTAGCCATTATGGTGCACAAGATACCTACTGCCCGCTGACAGACAGACGGATGGACGGACTGACAGCAGAGGCTTTTGATAGAGTCCCGTTGGCTCCCTTCGGGTACGGAACCTTAAAAAAAGGCTTCCCTAAAACCCCAAAAAGAGATGGCAATCCGGGTATGAGGTGGGGGGACGCCCCATACTCCCGCACTTCAGCCGCGCTATTCCGTACCGGGTTAGCGCGGGGCTGTGCGGGTGTGCGGGACACCCCCATCACTTACTGTCGCGTACTTTAGTTACAGTGATAATAAAATGAAATTAATGTTTCCCCAGGTCCAGTCTTCTCTATATCTCGATATGGAAAACCGGTAATATTAATCGGGCGCTACCGATTTAACAAGACCTGTAGAAGCAAAGGCTCCAAGGCATCCTGGGTTTGTCCGATGACAAGGAACTGTCGCGCTAACATCGTCACCATTGATGACGTTATTGTTAAAATTAATAATGAGCATACTCATTGAAATGAGCATACTCAGGCGACCTTGCACCGGAAGATGCAGTGTAGGAAGACCCGCCACTAGGTGGACGGACGATATCAGGCGAGTTGCAGGAAGCCGCTGGATTCAGGCGGCGCAAGACCGTGGACTGTGGAAGTCCCTACAAGAGACCTATGTCCAGCAGTGGACATCTATCGGTTGTTGGTAATGATGATGGTGGTGATACTTTTGAATGCTATGAAAGACGAAGTGAAGAAAAGTACCACATAATATGTGCGACTAGTCTTCGGCATATCAGTGTGTCTGTCACTGTCAAAACGTAGGCGAACAATTTGTTTGGTTATGTGTCTGTTTATGTGTCTGTTACGCATTTTATGTAATAGTTAGTAATAAGTAATATGTACATTTCTAGTAATAAAATTAGGTTTAGGAAATGTGGTTTCCTTCCGCACCCCCCTGCAGTCACCCCCTACATAACTTGTCTAGTGAACTCTAGTATATAAACACTCAAATACTGTAAATGAGGTGATAGAAACTACTAATAAGTACCTTTAAAAAATATAACATGTTTAATTATGTGAAGTTAAATAGTGATCTCCACGCTGTGATATGCATTTGCCTACTTTTCGGGGACGGCGTGACATATTAAGTCACACGTGTTTATCAAAAATTGCTTCACTTTATAGTTCAAAGCGTTCTATCTTAAGTTTTAAATTTTATTTAAGTACCTATTTATTAGTTCCCAACAGTGAGTCCGTGGCAATACTCATATCAGTACCCATATTATAAATGTGAAAGTGTGTTTGTTTGTTGGTTTGTTGGTTTGTCCTTCAATCAAGTCGCAACGGAGCAACGGATCGACGTGATTTTTTGCATGGATATAGTTAAAGACCTGGAGAGTGACATAGGCTACTTTTTATCCCGGGAGACCAAAGAGTACCCACGGGATTTTTAAAAACCTAAAACCACCAGTACGAAGTCGCTGGCATCAGCTAGTGGTTAATAAATCACACGGAATTGAGAAAAAAAATTCATTTCAGAAAATCAAGTAGCACCTAAAGACAGTTATCATGTCCTTGAGATGAGCACTAAGCGGAGAAATTGTGCAGGGTGCTACCACATATTGCGGAAATCCTATAGTAGTATCGAAGCAAAAAGAAAAGTGAAAAAAATAAAAAAATATTGCAGGAAATGCAACCAAAACCTTTGCATGACATGCTTCCTAGACAGGCATAAGTGAATAAAAATCATTTTTCAGTTTTTTTACTATAATTCTGTTTTATTTGCGACTAGCTTATTCCCGCGACTTTGTCCGCGTAGACTACACAAATTTCAAACCCCTATTTCACCCCTTTAGGGGTTGAATTTTCAAAAATCCTTTCCCTTTCCTGTTTGGCAAATCCCGGGCAAATCGAACCTAAGGAAGTTGGGTTCAAGATCATTCTAACAGTACAAAAAAAATTGTATACATTATGATTTCGCAAAGTTATAGCAATAGTATCCTATAGTGCTGGTGGGTCGAAAAGACCAACCACGCACTGGCGGAAATATCATCGGGGGCATTTTGACCCGCCACGCGCCGCACCAGATGAAGTACTTATTATGATTTTACTACTCGTGCGCAATAAGTTGAGACCTGGGGGGCGGTGACGCCACAGACGCGTGGTTGTACTGTAGACAAAAATCGGAGCGCGTCGTCGTTGCGTGACGTAAGCAAGTACGAGACTAAAATGTTAAAAAAATTGCGTTGTCTACAGTACAGCACGGGAGCTTGAGGGGAAGTTACAGGGCAAGCGGGCAGAGGGTTGCATTCCAGGCGAGTCTCAACTCGTGTACTTGCCGCAGTGAACGTAACACTAGCATACGAGATTACTCAGAATTACCCTCTTTTAATCTTACCTTATTTTAATCTTTATGTTTCCAGGAGCAATATTTTCGAAGTCTCGGTACGGAAAACCAGTGATGTTATTAGGGCCATACAGATTCAACAGGCACGAATCCAGCAAGGATCCGAAGGTTTTGTGGAGATGTTCCAAGCGATCCAGCACCGGATGTCGGGTGACTGTGGTTACTTTTGACAATATTGTCGTCAAGCAAAACCATTATCACACTCATTACTAAGAGTTTTCTTTGCCGGTTGCGGTTGCGGGGACTTTCAATGTCTTGCTCTGATTTTGAGGGTAAGTCCCATTTGTACGGTATTTGACAGCTAGTCAAATCAGTAACTTTTTATCAAAAGTCTAAACCCGCGCGTCAAAAATAGTATGAAATACTTCAATGTGACGTCACATCATAATGACGTACTTTTTTAGTTTAATCGATAATTTAAAATGTTTATTACACTTAAAACTAACAAAAGACGTAGTGTTTACTTATTTTGGAAAATCCTCTATTTAACAATCACTGAGAAATAATTTATTTTTCGTATAGCCAAATACCCAATTGTTCCATGTACATACTAGCATTTCACCCCGAACTTGCTTTTCTTTGACGTCATAAAAAATCTTTTATTTTTTCGTGGCGGAGTGTCATCATAATCATTTTTAGGGTCCCGTTGGCACCCCTTGAAATGATCCTGATAACATACCGCCACGAAAAAAGAGAACTAGGAGAAAAAAACGGTCTGAATTCAGAACCACCTCAAATTGAAATTATCTCATTTTTATCCGATGAGGTCAAGTTCTATGGAACAAATGGGACATACCCGATTTTTAAGGGTAGATTTACATAGGAAACTATTTATTCAATATTGGATAGGTACTATTGTACATTTTGTCACGGTTAGAGACGGCCATATTTAAAACCTTAAAAAACAGACTCTGTTATAGTTAAATGCCTACAGCGTTTAAAACAGACTGTAATAGTTAAATGCCTACTAAGTACTTACTAGGACGCAGAAGATTTTCATGTTAATAAAATTAGTTAATTATGAAAAGCAAAATCGAGATTTTTGTTTATTACCTTAATATACATATAATGGATGATAGCAATTAGCAATGTTATCTCAAATTAATATATAATAATATAAATGAAATGAACACTAGTTAAACATTAGTTTTTTTGAAAAAAAAATAACATTGGCCATGTTAATGATCACTAACAATCCCCTTTCCCCTCCAACTAAGCGTAAAGCTTGTGCTAGGAGTAGGTACGACAATAGTGCAACGGGTGGGGTTTAAACCGCCTACCTTTCAGATTTCAGTCCAGTCCTTTAACCGATTGAGGCTTAATTTATACTAACCTATACCGTGTGCGGAGGCCGATGTTCCGGTAGTAGTATACGAACGGAGTCGCAGGAATAAACTAAGTAGTAACTAATATATTTAAGTAGTCTTAAATATATAAAAGGAAAAGGTAACTGACTGACTGACTGATCTATCAACGCACAGCTCACTATCACTGATCTATCAACTGTGAGACGGATCGGGCTGTTTGGAATGCAGATAGCTTTTATGACGCAGGCATCCGCTAAGAAAGGGTTTTTGAAAATTCAACCCCTAAGGGGTGAAATAGGGGTTTGAAATTTGAAAATAGTCAACGCGGACGAAGACGCGCGAATAAGCTAGTAACATATACATATATATATATATTTAAATTTCAGTGCCATTTTACACTTCAACTCGCAACGGGAAGCCGGTTCTGATACTGGGCAGAAATCGATTTAATGTTAGAAACAGGAGCAAGAACAATAATGGAAACAGGAAGATATGGAGATGCACCAAGCGGTCGTATGCTGGATGTAAAGCGACTGCGGTCACCATTGACGGGTTTCTTGTTCAGCAGAATCATTTTCATAACCATTAGGGCGAGGCCACAACACTGCGGTGCGACATCGCATCGCTAAAACGACACCGCATCGCAAAAACGATGCCGCATCGCAAAAACGTTGCCGTATCGCAATGCGATGCGTTGACGCAACGCAAAAATTTCGTCGCTTACGGCATCGTATGAGAAAACTACACGTATCCTACTTTTACTTGCGTTAAGGCGTATCACCAACCTCGTGGTTATATGGGCCGAAACGCGGGAGGGCGCCCGTTCGATACTTGCTTTTGGCGTGTATCTCGGGCCGCCTTCTTAATATTACATGGGACAGGATATAATCATCATCCATTATTATCAACCGAAATACGTCCAACGATGGGCATAAAAATAAAAAGCGTACCTACCTACTAGGAAATAGAAGCGCGTCTTAGTCGTGCTGAGAAATTTAATAAAAACTAAAACATTAACTACAAATCAACTTAAAAAAGTACTCTAATAAAAAAACGTCACAAATTTTATTTAACACTTTTAATTTATGAAAATAAACATCTGTTGCTATACTATGTACCGGAGTTTTCTTTTCGAGTTTAAACCTCATTTCACACTAGGGATGTAATATATATGAAGCCCTCAAATATAAATTACATTCCGCTATTGACATTCACACTATGAGATATATTATACCGACTAGAGACCGTTCACTATAACTTGCCCCCCGCCGTCAAGTTGGCACTATTGCTTTGTTTGTTTTATTCCTTAGAATTTAGGGTTTATTATTCTGTGATTTACAATGGTGTCAACATAACATTAGGGGTCAAGTTACAGTGAACGGTGTTTAGTTCAGTTGCGAACGTCATTGTATCCCAAGCAGGGTTACCATCTGCAAAATTTATAAACTGGGACAAGGGGCTTGAAAATCCCGTATTTTCGAGTGTAAAGCACGGACGTATCGGTCCACTATTTTTTACCTCATAAATAAAACTTGCTTGCGCCTCACGGTGTAATCGTTGCACACGAATGGAGTTTAAAAAAACATTCGAACGAACAATCGAACAATTGTATAATCAAACTATCGATCGAATAATTTTTATTCGAATATTTTTCGTGACGATGAATAAATCGAAAACCGATACTTCAATTGTTCGATTCCTTCGAATGTTTTTTTGCAAGAATTACTCATCGCTGCCTGACAGTATGAAAAACTCCGCATGGACTTTACCAAGACGCCCTTCAAACTAGGACAAATCCAGGGACAAAAAACTAGTTGTCCTACATAAAATAAATAAATTAGAATTTTGATTTTATCGGCTTCTGTTTTTTACAGGGCCCATATTTTCAACGTCGCGCTTCGGGAAGCCTGTGTGAACTAGGGCGCTACCGCTTCAACAAGTATTGGAGAAGTAAAGGCCCTAAGGCTCAGTGGGTGTGCTCCAAAATGACAAGCGCAGCGTGCCGAGCTACTCTTACTACTATAGACGATTTCATTGTTAAACAAATTAATGAGCATTCGCATTAAATTCCTGCTTTTTAACGACCCATTTGAAAAATTTGGGTTATTCCGTTCTAATAAAAAAATAGCTTTATTTTCCATTTAAAACCATACCATGGGTACCATTAGACAATGTTTAAATTTGTCAAAACTGTTTTGTTAAATAAATATTTTCTCATTTTTTTTATTGGAAAACAAATTAATTTTTGAACTTTTTCTTCAATTCATTATTTATTTGGTTGTTTACAGAGCCAACGTTTTCAAAGTCTCGTTTCGGGAAGCCCATGATAGTTATAGGGCAGTACAGGTTCAATAAATACTGGAAGAGTAAGGGCCCAAGAGCTCTATGGGTGTGCTCTAAAAAGTCCAGTGCATCCTGCAGAGCTACTCTTACAACTATAGACGATGAAATTATCAAGCAAAGTAATGAGCATACACATTAATTAAACAACTTGCGATATTTAAGCGTTTAATCTACCGTGAGTGATTTCCATTATAAATAAATAATATCTGTCCCGGCTGTACTCACGTCTTTAGTCGACGTGAGCCCGACTAGTTTCGAACCCATCCGGGGTCCTTTTTCAAGGGAGTCAGTTCACGCATGCGCCTCGAACTGACTCTCGGAACTTGCGATACTCTAAATTATAGAGACTTAACTAGAAATAGAACAAGTACGATGAGTTGTATGCATATTGAGATTTATATAAGTCTCGGAAATTGGTATTGCGCTGGTACCATGTCTCATTAACATGAATGACGTCATTTTGACGTCAGCTGATATAAACATATACCATCAGCTCGAAACTTCAGTCTAGTGCTGACGTCACTAAAATGGCGTCCACGCGCATTAGCAATTTGCGGAACTTATAGCATGTTATTCTAAGCCCATAGACTTCTTATTTTTCTTCTTGTTATTCTGTAACAAATGGTAATGGTTTTTCTGCAACAAAATATAAGTAAAGAACTATTTTCTGTATTTTTAATTATCTGATTAATAATGTTTTTTTAAAGAATATTAGCTACGTCAAATGACTAATTCCCCTTTCCTCTCCAACTAAGCGTCAGGCTTGTGCTAGGAGTAGGTACGACAATAGTGCAACGGGCGGGGTTTGAACCGTCGACCTTTCGGTTTTCAGTCCACTCCTTTACCGGTTGAGCTATTGTTTTTCTTTGCTGTATTGAGATGAAAAGCTGTGTATTTCGCACGGTTACAAAATTATTTGCGTCTCGCCCCTTTGAATCCCTCGCTATGCTCAGGATTCTATTTTCGAATCCTTCGTTTGCTTGGTATTCAGTACCAGCGGTCGCGCCAAATGATAACTGCAGCATAACAAATAACAATTTTGGAGAACTTTCATTTACTCTGAATTTTAGAGAGGGTGATATCATAATCATCATCATGATCAACCCGTCGCCGGCTCACTACAGACCACGGGTCTCCTCTCAGAGTGAGAAGGGTTTGGCCATAGTCTACCACGCTGGCCTCTCTGGGAGAACTCTCAGGTATGCAGGTTTCCTCACGATGTTTTCCTTCACCGTTCAAGCAAGTGACATTTAATTACTTAAAACGCACATAACTCCGAAAAGCCAGAGCTGCGTGCCGGGGATCGAAGTCCCGACCTCCGATTAGAAGGCGGACGTCCTAACCACTAGGCTATCACAGATGTTAGAGGGCGATATATAAAGGACGAATTGCGGAGTAATAACTGCATATTTTTTAGCTGTGGTTAAAAAACGTTAAATGCACACAACCACAACCAATGTGTTGTCTGTATTTCAACAATTCTTACATGGAATGGTCAGGATATTAATTTGTTTAGAATGGCCAATCCAGTGAGAGATGTTGATTATCATCCGAACTCTTGTCGTAGTTCTAATATTTTAGTACAAAAATCTAATATTTTTTACCTATGCCCGTTATAGACGCAACCATCCAACCGATGTGTCTCAAACCGGTTTCATTAAGAATGCAATAATGCGAATATGGTTTTCTTCTTTAATTTATTTTAACCAAATAATCATTTTTCTGCTTCATATTTTGAAACTCTCTTGAGTTTATGTGGATGTTGCACATTCCTCTTATAGATACTGAACTAATCTACTGAAAGCGGAACTGAAGCTTTAGACAACTAAAACAGTGCATTAAGCCATTGACTTATATATTACTTTGTATTGACAGGGCTATTGAACAAACAAAATGGCACACCAAGTGCAACCTCAGTGACGTCTGGATTTCAAACGGGTCGTTCATTAGTATCTAAGAGGTGGCGCTGATTTATTTGGTTCCAAAACCGTGAAAAATTTTGTTCGCTTGACCATATCTTGTCATTTATATCGATGCAAAAACCTAATACGTATGCCCAAACCAAATAATATTTGTACATTTTTCCGCTTTACATCCTGAAACTCTCTCGAATTTATGTGGGTGTTGCACATTTCTCTTATAGATACTGAACTTAGCTATTGAAAGCTGAACTGAAGCTTTAGACAGCTAAAACAATACATTAAGCACATTTTTTTATTGCGTAGTAGCACACGGTATCCGGTAGTTTTAAATAAATGAGGTTTTTCTTTACAGAGCCGATGTTTTCGACGTCGCGTTATGGCAAGCCTGTGATCCTGCTGGGGCGGTACAGGTTCAACAAGTACTATCGGTGTAAGGGGCCAAAAGCTCTGTGGACGTGCTCAAAAATGAGTATGGGCTGCAAAGCAACTCTCACTACTATAGACGATATCATTGTCAAGCAAAATAATGAGCACATGCATTGAATTGGCGTTATAATTTATATTTTTTAAGGAATTAATATTAGGAAGTTAATAATGTAATTTTAAAAATTCTAGTTTTAGATATATTTTATTCCAAATTTTCAAGGTATAATAATAACACACAATTCTATTAAATAAACTTAAATCTAAATTAAAAGAAAAAAAAACATTAAATTAAAACTAAAAAAAAATCTATCTCAAACCTCATCGAGACATTGTACCCAAGATGCTGGCAGCATTACCCCTTTGGATAGCCAAACTAGTTCTTTCTCCAAGGTAGCTGCCAGCTCTCGGGTCCCCGGTTGACTCGATAACCCTTTTCATTAAATGCTATATTTCAAATAATGCATTCTAATGCTATTTTTGTACTTACGTAGATACATATGAAACCGGAAGGAAAATGAAAGATTAAATAAAAGAAAAAGAATAAAAAAGTTTTTCTGTGCGCGCATCATGATGGAACTCTGAACGGACGGAATACAACTTTACATTCTAGCTTATGCTCCTAAAATATTTTTTTAGATAACAGCATAACAACCTGTTCTTTAAGAAATAACAAACGTATGACTGAGTCTTGTACTATGTTACAGGCGCAATTTTCACGGAGTCTCGATACGGTAACCCGGTCCTATTGTATGGACGCTACCGCTTCAACAAATACTACAAGAGCAAGGGGGCTAGAGGTCTCTGGAAGTGTTCAAAGGCGAGCAACGGCTGCAAGGTCACTATACGTACTTACGGCAATGTTATTATCAAACAGAATAACGACCATTGCCACTAAATTTAAAGCTCTATAGGATGTTTTATATGAAAAAAATGCTAGTTTTTAAAATGGGGTTATTTTAGGGGTGGATCAACAAATTCCTGAAAAGCCGGCAATGCGTTTCCTATGATGCTGAAAATGTTAATGGGCGGCGGTAATCCATATCCATACTATCCAAAATGCGAAAGTGTGTCTGTCTGCTTGTCTGTCTGCTAGCTTTTCACGGCCCAACAGTTCAACCGATTTTGATGAAATTTACAAAACATGTACATGTACAAAACTTATATCCCGAGGTAGGACATAGGCTACATTTATCCCGGAAAAGAGTTCCCACGGGATTTTCAAAAACCTAAATCCACGCTGACGAAGTCGCGGGCATCATCTAGTCTTAACATAAATCAGGTGATCCGCTTGCTCGTTTGCTTGCTATTTTTATTTAAAAACAAGCGAATAACAATCACTGCCCACTACATATCGAATTTCTATAAGATTGTATCTTTAAATGGCAAAATACTAGATTTCAATGATGCTAGCGAATAAAATGAAAATCTGTACCTACTATTACATATACTGTACTAAAGTATTCATATCAGTAAATTCAGCTTTTAATAATAATACAAATAGCTATATAAAATAATAATATATTTTACTTAAGTATAAACTTTTACAACTAATATAATAAGATCACCCGATTAAGTGAAAAATCTAAATAGTTACTTAATTTTATGAATTAGACACTGTCATGTAATTAAAATTAAATATGTACCTAAAGTTAAGTGAACATTCCATTTTATACTACATTACTAATTAATTGATTAAGTATTAGATTTAACATTTTATTCCATGTTTCAATTGCAATATACATTCTAATATTGTAATACTGTTATTCCAAATGTTTTTTCCTTTTTTATTAAATTCCTTTTAATAATTTTTTCTTACATAATATTATATCAAAATGTATAAATATGTTTCAAATTTAATGTCAAAGTATTTTTGATAAGTACATACATTTTATCCATATTATCAACTAGCTTATTCCCACGACTACGTGTGGACTACACAAATTTCAAATCCCTATTTTACCCCCTTAGAGGTTGAATTTTCAATAATCCTTTATAAGCGGATGCCTACGTCATAGCAATCTGCATGCCAAATTTGTGCCCGATCCGTCCAGTAGTTTGAGCTATGTGTTGATAGATCAGTCAGTCAGTCAGTCAGTCACCTTTTCCTTTTATATATATAGTTTCTAATTAAATAATGACATATATTTTCTTTCACTGAATCGATATTGATAAAACTCATAGGAATTGCTAGATACCGCAGTTTGAAGCCCAATCTTCAAATTTTCTTTGTCTAATAGCTTAAGAAGACAAAAGTTTTTGGGTTTAAGAAAATCATTATAGGTATCTAATATTTATTGTTAGAACAATTTTGAAAAAGTTTTACCTAATTCTAAACAGTAAGTACTTATTTTACATTATTTTATATTATGTACTATAATAGAAATTAATCTACATTCCTTTGTTTGTAAGACATAATAAATAAACTGTGTTTATGATTTTTATTACTATTTTGTATTGTACGCACCTACGTAATTGGATATAGATATTATGATTTATTTAATGCTAAAACTTCGCAATATTACAGTGTTTTTGAAAACGCTTTTATATTATAAAACTCGCGTTGCTTCATGCTACAATTTAGAACGAGAAAAACATCTAATTAAATTATTAATGTAGCAAATGATTGTAAGTGCGAAAATTGGAATATCACTTTTCGTGAAAAATCGCCTGTGAATTCACTGTGAAGATTTTTTTTACCAAATGAAAATTATTTAGAAGTAGCGATAATGCCAATGTTATCTTTGAGAACATTTTGGATATCAGGCATGCAGATTTCTTCACGATGTCTTCTGTCAACGTAAGTTGGGTGGAAATAATTCTAATTACACTTTTTTTTTGTCCACAGAAGCCATATTCGCAACAACTAGATTTGGAAATCCGGTGCTGATATTAGGGTCTCAACGCTTCAATAAATACTGGAAAAGCAAAGGTCCCAAATTGTTATGGGTTTGCACCAAAAAAACGAGCAAGGGTTGCCGTGCCACACTGACTACTATAGATGAAGTTATTATTAAAGTTAATAATGTACATTCACATTGATAAATTAATTAATATCTAGCCGATGCCCGCTACTTCGTCCGCGTGGATTTAGATTTCTAAAAATAACATGGGAACTCTAATTTTTAGGGAAAAGAGTAGCGTATGCCTCTCTGGAGGTCTTTAAGTACAGTACGCGCCCGAAAGTAATGTACATCGACCTTTAGAAGGAGATAGCAGATTTGTAGTGCGTTGTCCCTGTCATTGAGACCGTCAACGGCCGAAAACGTCATATAGGTATGAGTGACAGAGTCAACGCTCTACAAAGCCGAAATGTCATTCTAAATGCCGATGTACATTACTTTCGGCCGCGTACTGTATATATACTGTACATGCAAAAAATCAAGTCGATGCGTTGCTCCGTTGTGGCGTGATTGAACGACAAACCAACAAACACACTTTCGCACTTATACGGGTAGGAATCACATTTTATTTTTAATTATATAATCATTGATTTTAAACTCGCTTTATCTAAAATTATTAAATCGATCAAAAACTATCATCAAATTATTGATTGTATGTTTTATTGAGAGAAGTGTTTTCGGAGCGCTCTACATACAAACGTAGTTTGGTTCTCATTTAAATATTTAACCAATCAAACTAGATTACTAGGTATAATAGTAATTGACAATACTAAATGTGTCTATGTGTCTAAATCTATGTGGAAAATTTGAAAACCATACTATTATACATGATATTAGTTACTATTCAAATATCAATTTCAATTCAATTTAATAGAGCCAATCTACGTTTGTTTAGAGCGCACTGCGAATAAACTCCTCTTAAGTTGCTAACTTAGTTACTATTTACTTTTCAATCAATCAATCACCCTGTTTGCGTCCACTGCTGGACATAGGCCTTCCCAAGAGTGCGCCACCACACACGATCTTCCGCCTTCCTCATCCACCCACTTCACGCTACCTTCTTAAGGTCGTCAGTCCAGCGGGTTAGAGGTCGTACCGCACTGCGCTTGCTGATACGCGGTCTCCACTCCAGAACACGTCTGCCCCATCGGGCATCGGTTCTGCGGCAGACGTGGCCGGCCCACTGCCACTTCAGCTGGCTAATTCGTTGAGCTATGTCGGTCAATCTGGTTCTCCTACGGATTTCCTCGTGACGGATTTTGTCCCTCAAAGAGATACCCAGCATAACCCGCTCCATAGCACGCTGAGCGACTTTGAGCTTGTGGACAAGGCCAATTGTCAGTGTCCACGTTTTTAGATTTTTACTTTTTATAAAACAATAAAAACCATTTACTTGTAAATAATAATCATTTTCACATTTTCAGTTGAAGCATTGTTTTCCACTTCACGCTACGGAAAACCTGTACTAGTTATAGGGAGTTATCGCTACAACAGGTATTGTAGAAGTAAAGGCTCCAAGGCTATGTGGTATTGCTCCTCCAAGACTAAGAAGGGATGTAGGGCCTCAATTACTACAGTGGACAATATGATCATTAGATGCAATATTAATCATACGCATTAATTTTATGAGCTGTAAATCCACCTCGACAAAGTCGCAGGTGAGAGAGAGAGCCAGCGCGTGCCAGACCTTCCTTATTTTATAAAAGCTGAAAGTTTATTGTCCCCAACACTGAGAAAAATGTTGGTGTGGATGTGAGTTTGGATCATAGTGGCTTTTTTGAGATAACAGGTAATAAAGATTTAAAAAATCTTACGTCAAAGTATAAAATCAATTCTTTTATATTTTCTTCGAACTAGTATTAGAAATCACGTCATGCATTACCAGACACTTAGTGTCGTGAGCACTCCCGCCAGACACCTTTAAACATTAATAATGTGTTAAACTTTCAAGGTAGGTATCTGGTAGGGGCTGAAGGAAATAAAAAATAAATTAAACTTTATACTTTGAAGTAAGATTTTTTACATCTTTATTACATGTTATTGTCTCCCAAAGCCACCATGATTAAAACAAACATCTGAACAAACGTTCCTCCCAGTGTTGGGAACAATACGAAGATAAACTTTCAGTTTTAAAAAAAAGTAAGGTCTGGCACGCGCTTGCTCTTAGGCCATCCTGGAGTATTTTCATAAATCAAAGTGGATATTTAAAATAATGTTCCAAATTAAATGTCTTGTAATAATAATTGTAAAAAGTGTTTTTTTTTAATTATAATGAATATTACTTTAATGCTAAAATTATTAGGTTATTACTAATATTGTGATTTAACAAAGATTAATAATCTTAGTATGTTAATTCTGTTAATATATGAAACATGAAAGGAATAAACCTAATAAACCAAACCTTTATTTTATTTAAGGGGCCTATTTTTCTATTACCGAATAAAATTTATATTTTAAAATATCGCTTCCAACATCAGTTTTCCCCTTCAATTATAACATGAGACTCTAGCAGTGATTTTTTTCTACTGTTTTTCAGCTGAAGCAATTTTCACAACTTCACGTTATGGCAACCCTGTGCTAATATGGGGGAAGTACCGATATAACAAACATTGTAGAAGTAAGGGACCAAAAGCGCTATGGTTCTGTTCCTCAAAGAGTAGGAGAAGCTGTCGTGCCTCCGTCACAACCATAGAAGATGAGATCATTATAGCGAACAATGACCATACACATTGAAATTGTATTACACATAGGCTCACTTGCACCAAACTCGTTATACTGATTTAATTTGTAATCTTATATCTTGACTAGCTTATAATATGCTCACGACTTCGTCCGCGTGGACTACACAAATTTCAAACCCCTATTTTACCCCCTTGGGGTCGTATTTCCAAAAATCCTTTTTTAGCGGATTTCTACGTCATAATAGCTATCTGCATGCCATATTTCAGCCCGCACCGTTCAGTAGTTTGAGCTGTGCGTTGATAGATCACTCAGTCAGTCAGTTAGTGAGTCACCTTTTCCTTTTATATATTTAGATTGCTCTTTAGAGCCGTGGTATCCTAGTGGTTAAGACGTCCGCCTCCTATTCGGGAGGTCGAGAATTCGATCCCGGGCACACACCTCGGTGTTATGTACGTATTAAGCAATTGAATATCATTTGCTTTAACGGTGAAGGAAAACATCGTGAGGAAACCTGCTAGCCTGAGGGTTCTCTATAATGTTCTCCAAGGTGTGTGATGTCTACCAATCCGCACTTGGCCAGCATGGTAGACTATGGTCATTGGTCAAACCCTTCTGAGAGGAGACCGTCAACTCGGAAAAGTGTTTACACATTGGCAATGTGTACCTAATGGAGTCTTAACACAGCAAACAAGTTACGTGCCTTATAATTAAACGTAACAGTAATCCTTAAAAATGAGATCAATTGAAAAATACAGTTTTAATTAAGTACTTTTTTTTTGTTGAACTTTGTGTTAGACAGTAGGTAGGTATATATTGCAGTAAAATACGTTTTGAGGTTTGTTTGTAGTATTTTTATTTTTTTTCCAATCCATCTATCTATCTATCTTAATTTGAATTTTATCATATAAGTGACAAAACCGTGCCGCTCAACAATTTATCGTTCCGGTACAGATTGCATAATCACTTACTACCAGGTGAGGTTGCACTCATAGGGCCAAATTGTACCTATCTGAATAAATAAATAATGAATAGACATATTAGATCTCAGCATTTTTATACCTTTAGAATTCTTACTTTTAGCAGTCTTTACGACGTCACGTTACGGGAACCCGGTAATAGAAATTGGAAGGTACCGGTATAACAGATATAGTAGAAGTAAAGGGGCAAAAGCGACATGGGTGTGCGTCAAGTGGACGAGAATGAAGTGTCGGGCTACACTCACTACTGTGGATGACGTCATTGTTAGAAGCAACAATAATCACACTCATTAATAAAGTGATATAGAGTTTGATCACACTCATTAAATAGTGTGATCGAAAATTCAAATAGCTTTAAGGTGTGATTGTTGAATTGAAATAATTAAAGAATAAGCTTATTTTAAAGTTGAAAGAGAAAGTCTTATCAGCATTTCTTGTTTGATTTTGGTGTGATATTTTTGTTTATTTAATAATATTTGTCGATGAAGTCATTGTTAAAATAGTAATAATCACACGCATTAAATTGGATGTGGTCGAAAATCTAATAACTTAAAATGCGATAGCTAAGTTGAATAAAGCGTGATTTATAGATTTATTTTTATTTTAAGATTTCAAGTTAAAACAGTAAGTTAACTTTATTTAACTTTAGTTGTGGTAACACTGCTTTAATTAATAAAACATGCTGATTTTCGTAGAATATAAATCCGTGTGTGTCTTTGTTACCATTTCATTGTTTAATTAATCTTGACGAAATCTCGCAGCCGAAGGAAAGGAAGTTTCTTTAGGAGTTTAATAAAACCTCGCTTGCGTCAAAAAGTTGCGGCCAAAAGCAATTCGAATAATGAAAGTGTGGATGATTTAAAAAAGAATAGTCATTTTTAGAAATTATATCACTACCCTTATTGTAAATGCGAAAGTGTGTTTCTTTGTTGGTTTGTTGGTGTATTGGTTTGTTGGTGTATTGGTTTGTTGGTTAATTGGTTTGTTGGTTTGTCGTTCAATCACGTCGCATACGAGCAACGGATCAACGTGATTTATTCCACGGGTATAGTTAAAGACCTAAAGAGTGGCATGGGCTACTTTTTATCCCGGAAAATCAAGGAGTTCCCCCGGGATTTTTAAAACCTTAATCCACGAAGTCGCGGGTATCAGCTAGTATAACATTGAAAAACACTTAAGTACTTAAAATTGCTAAAATTTACTAGTTTACGTTTGATTTTGATGCTGATTTATAAACTTAGTAATTTGGTACTTACTTTTAGCGTTTTTTACCACCTCACGTTACGGGAAACCTGTGATAGAAATCGGAAATCACCGGTACAATAAACACAGCAGTAGTAGAGGGGCGAAAGCGACATGGGTGTGTGTCAAATGGTCAAGACTGAAGTGTCGGTCTACACTCACTACTGTGGATGACGCCATTGTTAAAATCAACAACAATCACACTCATTAAATAGAAAATGGAATAACTACTCTAGAATGAATAAAACACTCTTTATTGTACACCATTGTAAAAATAAGAAATATATAAAAGGAACACAAATAGAAGCACAATTAACTATTGATGACGCTATTGTTAAAATCAACAACAATCACACTCATTAAATTAAATGTGATATTATAAATTGGAAAACTATCTACTGTTGAAAACAGCATTGTTACAATCACAAAAATCACACTCATTAAATCATATTGATCGGAAATAAGATAGAATAGTTAAATAAGATAAAATAGAATAGTTTTGAAGTGTCGGCACCTTCAAATTTGCCGAAAAGTGCCGCGTCGAAGCAGCGCGGCTGCAGCGCTGCAGCCGCGCTCCCTCTGCGCGGCACTTTGTGGAAAATTTCAGGGCGCCGTTATTGTTAAATAGTAATAAATAATAATACTTAAATAAACTACTAGTCTTTCATAATCACTTAAACATAACATTTTTACTTATGCACACACTCTAATACTTTTCACAGTGCAGTTATGAAGAAAGCTTATATTAGATATTAAATATCTAAGTAAGGACTAACCCTCTGCAATACAATTTTTTCTAGAGCAGACTGTTAACTATAACTGACTCTTATATCTAATAATAATAATCTGTCCATAGTAAATGCTTTTTCTTCTTCTTCTTCTTCGTTTTTTTAGGGCGATAATTACTTTGTTTATTTAATAAATACATGATACAAGTATTTTAGCGTTTAAACTACCGTGAGTGATTTCCATTATAAATACTATCTGTCCCGGCTTACTCACGTGTGTAGTCGACGTTAGCCCGACTAGTTTCGAACCCATACGGGGTCCTTTTTCAAGGGAGTCCGTCCGCGCCCGCGCCGCGGTTTTGACTGCGGGACGCACGTGCCGCTGCCCGTGCTGCGCGGACTCCCTTGAAAAAGGACCCCGTATGGGTTCGAAACTAGTCGGGCTAACGTCGACTACACACGTGAGTAAGCCGGGACAGATAGTATTTATAATGATACAAGTAATATATCACAATTGCGCCAGTGTTTCTATTTTCTTAGATATCATTTTGCCGTTTCATCGTCTTTGACGAAATAAGGCATGACTACTCTGTTATGGCTAGTACCTACTAACGATTGTAAGTTTAAGGATGCAGGATTTTACTATTTACGGTTTGCGTTTGATATTTATAAGTATTTATTGTATTTTAGCGGTCTTTACGATCTCACGCGTTGGAAAACCGATAATCGGAATAGGCAGACACCGGTTCTACAGACATAGCAGCAGTAAGGGGCCGAAAGCTACATGGGTGTGTGCCAAATGGTCGAGGATGAAGTGTCGAGCTAGTCTTATTACTATTGATGACGTCATTGTTCGAAGTAATAACACTCACACTCATTAAAATTTAAATATAATGTGATCGGAAAGTCGAATAATTTTATAGAATCGAATAATTATTGAAAATCCCATGGGAATGGAATTTTTAAAAATCTTGAAACACGTATTCCTTTTGTTTTTAATCGAAGATCCAAATACCAATTTTAATCGATATAACTTGAAAATGGCGGATTTTCACTTAAACGTTCACTCATTAGGGCAACTAAAGGGCAAAATTTCTGAAAATCGTGAAACGTAAAAAAACGTAAAACGTATTTCTTTATTCTGTTGTACCCAACCCCAAAGTACCCAATTTCGTTGTTTGAACTTGAAAAATGACGGAATTTCGTGCTTTTCAAACTTCCATCCCCTATTCGACATCAATCCGAAAAAAAAAGTCGGAAAATCGAATAATTTTATAGAATTATTCGGGTGGAATTACAGAAAATCCCTTAAGGATGAAAATTCTACATCATAAAAGGAACCTACCGACAAAATTTCAAGTTTCTAATTCCAGCGATTTATATGCGTTGATAGAGAGAACATTTTTTAAAATATTACTTACATAGATTAAGCGTGATTGTTAAATTAAATAAATCGTACCTAAATATTCCAAGTTTATCATTTATTTAATTTCGTTTATTATGATAATTTTGTGTGTTTTTGTGTGTGTATTAATTAAAGCCTTACGGGTAGGTACTTCAGTTGCAGTGTTGGGGTATCTGGTACCTTAGATGTTCGCCATATAGGTACCGACGTCTCCACAAAAGCTGAGTGGCCTATACCTATTCGAGGTGTTGCACTGTTGTACAAGACGATGTTGCTCACACAATATCCTACACTTAACTGATTCTAAATGTACCGGGTAACAGCTGAAAATCAGCGTCCTGCATCTTATGTGTGTTAACGCATATGATGCGAGACATTATGCTGAGCTGCACATCCATTTGGGGTGGTGTCACAGATGAAAATGTTACATTTGTACTTTGTTTTTATCTGTGACAACAACAACAAATGCATTTATTTTCTTTCTTTCTTTGTTTCTTTCTTTCTTTTCTTGCCTTCTTTCTTTCTTTATTTCTTACCTACGTAATACCTCGAATAAAGATTTTTCTTTCTTTCTTATGAAGATAAAAATGCTTAGTAAGTAAATATCCTTATATTCTTTCAGCTGCAGTGTTCAAGGAGACACGTTATGGGAACCCTGTGATAGAATTGGGACGTTATCGATACAACAAATATTGCAGGAGCAAAGGGCCCAAAGCGAAATGGGTGTGCAGCTCTAAGACTAAAGGATGTCGCGCGTCTCTTGATACCATCGATAATATCATTATTAAAATGAAGGATTATCATAATCATTAAAGGTGACCGTTTCTTAATATTGTGATATTTTTAATTAATTTTTTAACCTATTCCATTGCTTTCCTGGCATGATTGTCGCCTATTCTGTAATAAAAAATATATCTATGTGAGTATACCACGGAGTTAAAGCAAGCATAGTAGTGGAAATGGAAATTTCAGCCCGATCCGTCCAGTAGTTTGAGCTGTGCGTTGATACGTCAGTCAGTCACCTTTTCCTTTTACATATTTAGATATAATTAGAACGATTTTTTTATTCAACTGTAAATTCCTACTTTTGTTCTAGCCATATTCACAACCTCGCGATACGGGAGGCCAGTCATACAAATAGGAGATTATAGGTACAACAAATACTACAGAAGCCACGGTCCCAAAGCCTCATGGGAGTGCTGTAAAAGGAGACTCACCGGTTGTCGGGCTACGCTGCGCACTGTGGAGGATGAGATTGTTAAATTTTGGCACCATCATAACCATTAATAAAATCCTAATATATAAAACGCAAAAATGTTTTGAAACCATCATTTCATTAGAAAGGCAATAATGCGGAGATGGTTTTAGACCACTAAAACAAGTGCAGAAAATAGTTCTTTACTAATAAAGAAAAACCTATTAGAATGTAGATAACGGGTACATACTAATTAATTTGAATTTGATGAATTTGGTTTGTTTATATTGCGACTTAGTTGCATGAGTCGTGGTTACGACGGAACCTACCAGTAGTCTTTTAAATCGAAACGGTAAATCTCTCAAAATTGTGCGTACAAATTAAAATACCTACTCATCGTACGGAACACTCTCCACGCGAGTTCTACTTGCACTTTTTGTATGATACCAGTTTTTTTTGTTAGTAATGTGGTCTTAAAAACATATTGCATGTTTTCAGGAGAACCCCAGTTCGTAACATCAAGGCGAGGCAACAGAATGATTCAACTAGACGGCTACAACTTCTGCCTGCATCGAGGATGTAAGGGACCTAAGCTGAGATGGGTCTGTAGCAACTGCGGGCGGGGGTGTAGAGCGACCATTATAACCATTGATAATATCATACTTAAATACAATAGCTTACATAATCATTGAGGTTCCAAATGACATCCAGAGGCTGTTGTTAGGGTTCCGTACCCCAAGTGTCCCCACGGGATCTCATTGCTAAACCTCCACTGTCTGTCCGTCTCTCTGTCTGTCAGCGGGCTGTCTCTCACGACCCGTAATAAGTAGAGTTGAAATTTTGACAGAATGTATTGCGGCTATAACAGCAAATAATAATAATAAAAAATGAGTTGGTACCCTTCGTGTGCGAGTCCGAAATCTCATGTTTTTTTTTTTCCGGAGTTAAAAGTATCCTATGCCCGTCTTCGGGATGCACATCTACCTCCGTGCCTTTCGTCAATATCGGATGAGCGGAAGAAAGGTTACAGATAGACGAACTTTCAAATATATAAAATTAATATGTATAGGCTTGGTATCAAACGTCCTTTATAGTGTTAAAAGATTTATGGTACAAATAAATTAAATATTTTTATCGAAGTCTTTTATTGATCATCATCATCATCGCGTGCCTTCTTCAAAACGAAATTTGGAGGTCATCATGCGGAAAGCTTCTCTATTTAATCCTCGCCCGGAGATTATCGCCCTCATATGCCGGGAACTGAGGGTTTATTGAAAAATTCCATAGGATGGTTGCCTCCAAAGTATTCAGATTCAGATAAAAGTGTTTAACTTATATTATTACACTAGTTTATCTGCCCAGGCTTTACACGGGAGGCCTACTTATATGTACATACAGACACGTATGAATATGTTTTTATTAAAATACTCATAATAATTCCTCTGGTGCAATATTTTTAATTATACTGAAACCTGTATTGAATTTTACTGAGAAAAAGTACTATTTTATACCGACATCGAATCTGTTACTAACACGAAAGAAACGAAAATGTAGGTTAGGTATGAATTAAACATATTACATGTTATGTATTATGGTTAGAATTTACTTTTTACCCAGCTATTACACTGATCGCCATTGATTTGCTGTTACCCGTTGAGGAGTTCCGTTCTCCACGTCCAAAACTATTCATCAAATCACTTTACATGAGACCCATCTGATAGAACAATCTTTGTAAAAAAAGAATTGTCACCAGTGGCGTGCACAGGGTTTGAAGCCAGGGTAGGCACTAGTTAAGTAAGAGCCTGTTTACTGGCAGGTCATTATGAAAAATATGCATTGAGCTATTCAACTGGGGTAAGCAGTGCATTTATGTCTCTATGAACTGCACGCCACTGATTGTCACATTTGGTAACATTAACAAAACAATCCCTATCCCGAATGATATGTTAATTCGGAGTATTAACTATAAGTATACCAAGTTTGACTAAAATCCGTTAAGTAATTTCATCGTGAGGCGTTCACAGGCATACAGTCAATGAGCCTAAATAGCTCAACGGTTAAAGGAGTGGACTGAAATCCGAAAGGTTGCGCGCCCGGTTCAAACCCCACCCGTTGCACTATTGTCGTACCTACTCCTAGCACAAGCTTAACTCTTAGTTGGAGGGAAAAGAGAAATATAGGTGTTAACAATTAAACTCTCAAATTACTAAATCAACCCGTATATTCATTCAACTGTTGCTTGCTTGGATTCTAAACTGAAAGTGTCGTCCCGCGTCGCCGGTCGCCTCTTGTCGCCTCGGCGGCGCGGCGGAGGGGCGTGACGTCACGACCGCAGACGTAGCAACCAACACCGGACTTGAAACGTGGTGTTGCCAACATAGGTAATACAATATAATGTATATTATATTAAAATATATTTAAAAAAATTGTTACAAATTGGTTATGAAGTACATTATGTTAATTTAGCTTATAATAAGGTAAAATTTTTTAGACATCATCAAAATCGTAACATCGAATCGAGGCAACAAAATGTTACAGTTCAAGGGTTACAACTTCAGCTTTGACAAGTGCAAAAGCAGGTTGCCAAAAATGAGATGGGTGTGCAGCCAATGCGGGAGAGGATGCAGAGCTAGCGTCATGACCTACGAGGATACTATCATTAGAATCAAAGGGGTGCACAATCATTAATAAAGCCTGAAAACTACAAAACAGCGAGACGGAAACAAGACGTATTAAACTTCATATAATCCCGTCAGGTGTGATCTGTCAAGCGTGTGCCTATAATAATATAATGAATATAAAAATATAACCGGTCAAGTCAGGCTCGCGCAACGAGGGTTCCGTACTACAGTCGTATTTTTTCGACATTTTGCACGATAATTCAAAAACTAGGGATGCATAAAAATAAATAAAAATCTGTTTTAGAATGCACAGGTGAAGACCTTTCATATGATACCCCACTTGATATAGTTATCTTACTTCGAAAATTGAAAATACTAATTATTCGTTCATAACCACAATTTAATTTTTTTTGTGTGATGTGGTAACAAATTTACGGTTTTCAGTCATTTTTCCCCGAATGTCTGCTATAAGACCTACCTACCTGCCAAATTTCATGATTCTAGGTCATCGGGAAGTACCCTTTTGGTTTCACGACAGACCAACAGACAGACAGACAACAAAGTGATCCTATAATGGTTCCGTTTTTCCTTTTGTAGTACGGAACCCTAAAAAGAAATAAAAAATAGTGCGGAAACTGTTAGTCACGGGCAAAGTGGAAGGAAAAAGACCAAGAGGACGTAGCCCTATGCGTTGGGCTGACCAAATCAGCACCACAGATGTCCCGAGGGACATCTGCAGTGCATGGAGGAGGAATAGTACGACATCGCAGCCACAGCACTGCATTATTACCATAAATGTACAGTAGCCGGCAAGAAATATTGTACGTCGACCTTTAGAAAGAGATTCGTAGAGCGTTGTCCCTGTCGTTGAGACCGACAAAACGTCACATTGGTATGAGTGACAGAGACAACGCTCTACGAAGACGAAATGTCGACTAAAGGCCGATGTACAATAAATATTTCGTGCCGGCTATTGTAATGAAAATTGTCGGCAGAACTTGTAGAGTTGGAATATAACCCACGGTACGATATTGTCTCGGCATAAAATAGACTGCCGAATTCTGTATAAGCCCGTACAATAGGGTATTTTACCCTCTTTTGAAAAGTGTCTTAATTTGATTCCTAAGTACCTAATAATGAACTATAAGTCCCGCAAGTTGCTAATGCGCGTGGCCGCCATTTTAGTGACGTCAGCACTAGACTGAAGTTTCGAGCTGATGGTATATTTTTATTTCAGCTGACGTTAAAGTGACGTCAATTCGATGTTAATGAGACATGGTTCCAGCCCAATAGCAATTTGCGGGACTTATACCAAAAAATTTACGAAAATTTTATTCGATCGTTAAGTGCAATAAAAATGTATTAAAATTTTGCATTTGAAATTTCGCTGCGAAAACACTACCCGCCATCTTTTTAGGTTCGTGAGCCGTCATGACGTCACACGGATTGGTAAACAACAGTGTTTTCTTAGTGAAATACACAACACAACACAACTTCAGTCCATGTGACGTCACATTCATCATGGCGTCGTCGTCAATATTTTGTAGAAATCTTTCAAATCAATTATAAAATTCATTATAATATATTTTTATAAATTGAAATTAACATTTTTCGATTGCTTTATTGCTAATCCTATCTTATTTATACATTTTTAGGATTTTTCTCGCTTGGATGCCGCCTTGTCGGCGTCGCATGTCATTGTTTCAAAGTAAAACTTTTTTATTTTGACTAATATTATTATTTTAAATATAATAGACAAGCCTAGCTTTGCTGCAATGATACCTTTGTGAAATTAATTAGGGATGGATGGATGGTTTAGAAAGATTATTTGAGTTATTGGTACCTACTTAATATATTAATATAATTAAAATTGTGCAATCGTTTTACTTTTGCATTGCCTGCTGTGATTAATGACAAGTAAGTATTTTTATACTTACTGGTATATAAATAGTTGAGAAGAAGAGAATTTTCTGGAAATCTTTTCTACGAAATTATAAGTTCTATTTTAGGATTTTATCAAATAATTTTAAGAGTCGAAATCGTCTTATTGCCATTTTCGTATTTTCGATTTGTTTGTGAAAAAATCTGGGAGGGATCTGAGCGTGGCATTTTTATGCCATGACAAACATCACATCAGGCACGCCTTACCAAACAAAACAACTTAAACAAGCGTTAAACCCGAGTTTATTTTAAACCTGATAGCTGAGTTCTATTGCAAAACTCAAAACCACTTATCAGTTAAACTTATTTTATTTATTGTTGAAAGACAATTCGTGATTAATGGAAGGGGTCGTGACCATCGACAATTTCGACACACAGAGAGTTCTTACTGTTTTAATTTTCATAGTTTAGTATTGAAAATTTGTATGATTTGTATTGAAAATTTTGCAGATTCGCCAATTTTCGTAACATCAGTTCGAGGGAATCAAATGATACAGATGGGTCGCTACAATTTCAGCCTCCACAGAGGTTTCAGTGGACCTAAGAAACGTTGGGTGTGCAACCGAGTCAAAGGGTGTAAGGCTGTCCTTTACACGGCCGACAATGTGCTTGTCAAATGTAACAACGTTCATAACCACTAACCGCTTGTGGAACAATCCGGCCAAGTACGAGTCAGACTCGCGGACCGAGGCTTCCGTACTACAGTCGTATTTTTTCGATATTTTTCACGATAAATCTAAAACTATTATGCATAAAAATAAATAAAAATCTGTTTTAGAATGTACAGGTAAAGCCATTTCATATAATACCCCACTTGGTATAGTTATCTTACTTAGAAAATTAAAAAGTACTAATTATTTGTTCCTGATCACATTTTTTTGTGATATTGTAACCACCAATTTACGGTTTTCAGATTTTTTCCCTTTACGTGTGCTACCTACCTACTTACCCTACCCGCCAAATTACATGATTCTAGGTCGACGGGAAGTATCCTATAGGTTTCTTTATAGACACGACAGACAGACATACAACGAAGTGATTCTATAAGGGTTTCTTTTTCCTTTTGAGGTACGGAACCCTAAAAATAAAAAATCGTGCTTGTAACAAAAGAGCTCAAAAGAGCTGTTATATTTGGCGGCCATTTAAAATACGGACGGAAGTAAAGCGAACGTTACTTCGTTTGAAAAATATCGCGGTTACTCTCAAATCACGCCTAAATAAGTTTAATTTCAAAAATAATTATAATTAACCGTCGTGGTGTGCAAGAAATATAATTGAATATAATTTATTGATTTATTTTCATTTAGACATTTTTAATTGCTAACAATATGACAAAGATAAGAGCGGTTACGCACTCATCCGATCCATGTCCGTAAAAAACTCGTACCGAACTCGAATATTGCTTACGCACTAATCCGATCTCTGTTCCACATCCAAGCTAATTCAGTGGACTTCTTTGACATATCTACGTCATAATATGTCCGATTAGAATCCGAGGCACATCCAAGGTATTCTCACGGATGACGGAGAGAACTCGGATGAAGGAAATCGGAGCTAGAGCATAAGCTACCATACAAATACTTCTATGACTACTTCGGAACGTATTTTCACGGATTCGGATAGATGAAATGCGTAATCGCACTAAGACTACAGGATACACTTAAAAACAAAGGGCGACCTTATCTCAACATCACTTCCACTTATCATTTTCAGTCCAAGCAACCTATCACACTTAATATTATAAAGGCGAAAGTTTGTATGTGTGTGTGTATGTTTGTTACTCCTTCACGCAAAAACTACTGAACGGATTTGGCTGAAATTTATAATGAGCATAGATTATACTCTGGATTAGCACATAGGCTACTTTTTATCCCGGAAAATCAAAGTGTTCCCACGGGATTTTGAAAACTTAAATCCACGCGGACGAAGTCGCGAGCATTAGCTAGTAATTTATAATTTATGTAATGTCTTTCATTTTTCAATTTCCAATACCTACTTTTTGTTTCTTAAATTCAAATTGAATTTGGGTGCTATGTTGGGTTGAGTGTAATATAAGATTTCATTGGTTCATTAACCTATCCTACCCTGAAATATTGAAATGTGGTAACTGGTACGGTATGGTAATAGTGGTATTAATAAAAATTATTGTATTAAAAATTACAGATGTACCAAAGTTCGTGACGTCAGTGCGGGGGAATCAAATGATCCAACTGGGTCGCTACAATTTTAGCCTTCAGAGAGCTAGTCCCGTGGGGCCTAAGAAACGATGGGTGTGCAGCCGGGCAAAAGGCTGCAGGGCTGTTATCTATACAGTTAATAACATGGTTGTCAAATATAACAATCTACATAACCATTAAGAGTGGTTTGGTTCTAAACAAACTTAAGTTAGTTCTCATTTGAATACTAACAGATCTAAAAAAAAAAAAAAGTTTTTACAAGAATTTGTGAATGGTCAGATGCATCTACCACTGGTTCGGAATGCCTTTCCTACCGAGAAGAACAAGCAAGAAACTCGGCGTTTGCTCTTTTCAAAGATTTGACATACAATATACTTAATGCATTGTATAAAAAAGTATTTGCAGTCCCGCGCGTTGCTGGAACGAGCCGCAGGTCAAATTCACGCTCTTTTATCATTTAGATAATCTTCAATTGTGTAATATGCTTTTTTCAGGAGCATACTTTTAATAGATTTTTAAACTTGTGATTTGTAGAGCGTGTCTACAAAATTACATCGAGTTTGATTGATTAGTATTCAAATGAAAACCAAACCACGTTTCGAGTGACGAAGAGGCCGTCGTTAACTATCTGTAAAATAAATTAATACTTGATAGCGGATGTGTTTTTAATATACTTAACATTATAAATGGAAAGTGTGTCTGTCTGTAACCTTTTGATGGCCCACTCGCTTAATCGAATATGACGAAATTTGGTACAGAGATAACTTGCATCCCGGAGACGAACATGGCTGCTACTTTTTATCTCAAAATAAATTATTTAATTAACCGTCGTGTGCAAGAATGTTGTTGTTATTAGATATTAGATACTGTCCATTACATTGCGGCAAGCTGAGGTTAGGTTAGGATTGATGTGTAGATCTACCACAAAAATAATAAGCCTCGTAGCATGATACCGTGAGAGATCTTCTTCTTCTTCTCGAGTCGGTCGGTCAAATACGGGCAGCCCAAAAAGCCGTAACCGCGACAGCTCGGTCAGTAGCCTCGTGTCTAGCTCCTCGTTCGTGCAGGTTGTCGTTCGCGCAGGGCACCCAGTCATGTGCGCAATGGTCTGTCTCGGATGCACTCCGTATCATGTCCAGAGAGGAAGCCCCACCTTGCTAAGTTTACCCTAGACTTCCCCACCCCTGCTCTGAGGCGGTTGACCATGGGAGATAATATGAGGACTTAAATGATTTGTTTAAAACTCTAATGTTACTCTCCAAACAGTTGATGCGGAAATGAACTCGTGAAATACTTCTGTTAGCTCGAACGACCGTTTGAACGTTTGTCAAGTAGTAGACAACGAAAGAATCTATGGCACTAAACTATTTGGTAATACATATCTATATGCATATCTATATGCATATGTCGTGTTATGTGGTTTACTAAGCCGATGTGCGTCCTAAAATCGGTGTTGAGACACATTTCGGATGTTCAATTAATCAAGTTTTGGCCTCAAAAACTACTAGTTTGTTTATTTATTTTTTAATATTATAAAAATTAAAGATCATCTTTAGTGAATTACGAGAGCCAAAACACGATTGGCACAATTTGGCTTGATACAAAAAAATCGCGAAGGTTGCCCAAAATACGCATTTTTTACTCAACCATTAGGAGAAAAACCAGTTTTATTCGATTGATATAAAACCAATTTCCATAAAATGTCTTATTTACGTTCAATGCTTAATACACTAAGGGATTACGGTATTATTTTATGGTAAAAGAGCACATAGAATTTTAAATATAAATATTTATAAAAAGCGTGCAACGAATTTGCGCTCGGGTGGCCGAGACTTCCGCTTCCGGTCGCCCGCAACGCGTCTTAGAGAGCACCCGTGTAAAACTTCAATCCCATTGCGCATTAAACACACTGTATAGTACCTAATAGTAGTTTTAATAATTATGGTATTGAAAATTACAGATGTACCAAAGTTCGTGACGTCAGTGCGGGGGAATCAAATGATCAAACTGGGTCGCTACAAATTTAGCCTTCATAGAGCTAGTCCTGCGGGGCCTAAGAAACGATGGGTATGCAGCAGAGCCAAAGGCTGCAAGGCCGTCATCTACACAGTTAACAATATGGTTCTCAAGTGTAACAATCTGCATAACCATTGACCGTCTCATCATCACGAATGAAAATAAAATGAAATGTGCTTTATTGTTCGCCATCATAAACAAGATAAAGTTAAGTTTTTTATTTTTAGGTAGATACATACAAATAATTACTGCCTTGATGAAATAAGAAATTACATAATAAAGTACTACAACGTTACATTTTACTACACTTTTTCATACAAGTATGGGCAAACATTTAGAGCCTCAATAGCTCAACGGGTAAAGGAGTGGTCTGAAAACCGAAAGGTCGACGGTTCAAAACCCGCCCGTTGTACTATTGTCGTATCTACTCCTAGCACAAACTTGACGCTTAGTTGGAGAGGAAAGGGGAATATTAGTCATTTAACATGGCTAATATTCTTTAAAAAAAAAAACAAGCTGATGGATCATCTGAATTGCTCACTTGTAATGATGTTTCTTTTCCTTGTTATAAATATTTGTAGGTACTAGCTGCTGCGAGCGACTTGGTCCGCGTGGATTTAGGTTTATAAAAACCCCGTGGGAACTCTTTAATTTTCCGGGATAAAAAGTAGCCTATGTCACTCTCCAGGTGTTTAACTAGACCCATAAAATACACACATAATCAAAATCTTCACAACATGTTATCTTTTCAGAACCCTCATCAAAAACAAATATACACCATCTCGAAGAGGGTTCCGGATGGAGAAATTGTGTCGGATGCTACAGAAAACTTCGTACCTTTTTGTCTAGTCGCGAGGCTGATAAAAGAGTTAGAAAAGTTAGAACAGAATGTGTGGAATGTAAAACACCTTTTTGTTTAACTTGTTTTATTGTAAAGCATCCTTAAGTCTTTATAAATTGTGCCTACCACAATAAAAGTTAATTAAACTTATCGATATTTTTATTTCCCACTACTTAATGCGAGCGAAACTTCCCTTAATTCAGTGCGGCACGAGATGCATAAGACCTGCACTTTATTTTACGTACTATAGTCTGTAACAGACTGAGCTGTAGACGCAGGTCTTCAGATGTGAGTCAATCATTCTATTATCGGTGTCGCAAAAAAATAGATTTGATTAACGTTATTCGCGAAGAATGTGAAGATACAGATATACTGCGTCGAAATCAAATTATTGACTGATATATCAAAAAAAAGGTAGGTCATCATTAATATTTTACTCTTGTTTATACAAACATCCATTGCCTAGATGAAGTAGAAAGTATATACCTAATGAGAAACTGAAATAATACAATGTTATATTTTATTAATTTTTTTCATACAAGTATGGGCAAACAAGCAGATGGATCATCTGAATTGCTCACTTGTAATGATGTTTCTTTTTCTTGTTATAAATATTAGTTTCTAGCTGCAGCGAGCTACTTAGTCCGCGTGGATTAAGGTTTATAAAAATCCCGTGGGAACTCTTTAATTTTCCGGGATAAAGAGTAGCCTACGTTACTCTCCAGATGTTTAACTAGACCCATAAAATACACACAATCAAAATCTTCACAACATGTTATCTTTTCAGAACCCTCATCAAAAACAAATATACACCATCTCGAAAAGGGTTCCGGGAGGAGAAATTGTGTTGGATGCTACAGAAAACTTCGTACCTTTTTGTCTAGTCGCGAGGCTGATAAAAAAGTTAGAAAAGTTAGAACAGAATGTATGGAATGTAAAAAACCTTTTTGTTTAACCTGTTTTAATGTAAAGCATCCTTAAGTCTTTATAAATTGTTCCTATTACTTACCACAATAAAAGTTAATTAAGCTAGTCGATATTTTTATTTCCCACTACTTAATGCGAGCGAAACTTCCCTTAATTCAGTGCGGCACGTGAAGCACTAGTTCTGCACTTTATTTTACGTATAAACTAAGTATAAACAGACTGAGCTGTAGACGCAGGTCTTCAGATGTGAGTCAATCATTCTATTATCGGTGTCGCAAAAAATTAGATTTGATTAACGTTATTCACGAAGAATGTAAAAATACGGATATACAATCTGCGTCGAATTCAAATTATTCACTGTTGTATCAAAAAAAAGGTAGGTCATCATTAATATTAAAATCTTGTTTACACAAACATCCATTGCCTAGATGAAGTAAAAAAGTATACAATGAGGTACTGAAAAAATACAATGTTATATTTTATTACATTTTTTCATACAAGTATGGGCAAACAAGCGGATGGATCATCTGAATTGCTCACTTGTAGTTGTTACTTTTCCTTGTTATAAATATTAGGTACTAGTTGCTGCGCGCGACTTTAATAATAATAATATTAATATTAATATTAATAATAAAACTTTATTTAAAGCAACTAGGGCTCAATTGTTAGTAGATAATTTTAATTCTTAAATAACTATTGTTAGTAATGTCCGCTTTGTCCGTGTGGGCTTTGTCCGCGTGGATTTAGGTTTGTAAAAATTCCGTGGCACCTCTTTGATTTATCGGGATAAAAAGTAGCCTATGTCACTCTCCAGGTGTTTAACTATACCCATAAAAATCATGTCTGCAATCAAGCAGGAAACTGCTTTTTAGCATACACTATTGAAAAACACACAGTCAAAATCTTTATCGTAAGTGTTATCTTTTCAGAACCCGCATCCAAAACAAGTAATCACCATCTCAAAAAGGGTTCGAAGAAGAAAAAATGCGTCGGATGCTACAAAAAACTCCGTATCTTTTTGACTAGTCGAGAGGCTGATAAAAAAGTAAAAAAAATTGGTACAGAATGTGTGGATTGTAAAAAACCTTTTTGTTTAACCTGTTTTAACGAGAAGCATCCTTAAGTCTTCCTAAATTCCTTACCAAAATAAAACTAAATTAAGCTTATCGATATTTTTATTTCCCACCACTAAATGAAACTTCCCTTAATTCAGTGCGGCACGAGGTGCATAAGACCTTTTACTTTATTTTACGTACATACTCTAAACAAACAAAGCTGTTGACGCACGCCTTCCTCACATCAATCATTCCATTATTAATAATAATCAAAATAAAAATCCATATTTTTATTGTTCCGTATCTCAAAAGGAAAAACGGAACCCTTATAGGTTCAAAGTCTACCTACTACTACTACTAATAACCATCACACAAACATAATTAAATTATGGTCATGAACTAAAAATTAGTGTTTTCAATTTTCGAAGTACGATAACTATATCATATGAAAGGGCTTCACCTGTGCATTCTAAAACATATTTTTATTTATTTTTATGCATCAAAGTTTTTGAATTATCGTGCAAAATGTCGAAAAAATACGACTGTAGTACGGAACCCTCGTTGCGCTAGCCTGACTTTTTTTTTGCCGGTTTTTTTATAATAGGCTAATAGAACCAATTTTAGTTTTAGTAACGGAACGAGGTTCATTATGCCCCGTGTCGCCATAATGGTAGTTTTGGGACAAGGTTTACAGCGCCCCGTACGGCGTACCGTAGGAATGGAAAGTACAGATAAATCAGTGCCGCTGTGAAAGTGTTAACCGATTTTGACGAAATTTTGTAGTAGAGAGTTGATTTGCATCACGGATACGGACATATGTAGGTTACTTTTATCCCGGAAAATCAAAAAGTTACCACGGGATTTTAAAACCTAAATGTGCGTGAATGACGTTCGTGGGAATCATTTGGTACTTAATATTATAGATGCGAAAGTGTGTGTGTGTGTCTGTTTGATTTTGACGAAATCTGAGAGATAGCTTGTATTCCAGCATTGTATTTTCATCTTTCTTGTACAAACATTCTTGCAAATAAATGATTATTTTATTTTATTTTTATTTTTAGAGACACGGACTACTATTTACCCCCGAAAACCAAAGAGTTCTAACGGGAGTTCTAAGAATCTCTAAATATATAAAATGAAAAGGTGACTGACTGACTGACTGACCTATCAACGCACAGCTCAAACTACTAGACGGATCGGGCTAAAATTTCGCATGCAGATAGCTATTATGACTTAGGCATCCGCTAAGAAAGGATTCAACCCCTAAGGGGGTGAAATAGGGGTTTGAAATTTGTGTAGTCCACGCGGACGAAGTCGCGAGCGTAAGCTACTAATTTTATAAATCTATGCGAATAAAATCGCTGGCATCATCTTATGTTATAATATAGGTATAAGTCCCGCAAACTGCTAATGCGCGTGGCCGCCATTTTAGTGACGTCAGCACTAGACTGAAGTTTCGAGCTGATGGTATATTTTTACTTAAATATACGTCAAATGACGTCAAAATGAGACATGGTTCCAGCTCAATAGCAATTTGCGGGACTTATAGTCTTGTTCAAATGTGTGTAATCGAATTGTTACTTACAGATGCAATTAAAGCTAAGTTCGTGACATCAGTGCGGGGGAATAAAATGATCCAAATGGGTCGCTACAATTTTAGCCTTCACAGAGGTATAGCTCCCATGGGACCTAAAAAACGATGGGTGTGCAGCCGAGCCAAAGGGTGCAAAGCTGTCTTACATACAGTTGAAAATATCGTTATCAAATGTAATAATGAACATAACCACACGTGAGATCAATAAAGATATGAGTAACTTCATGATATGTTTTAATGATGATGATCTTCCCTCGACGTAGATTTTTCCTAGAAAAAAAGATGTTTTTGGGTTCCGTACCTCAAAAGGAAAAACGGAACCTTTATAGGTTCACTTTGTTGCCTGTCTGTCTGTCAAGAAACCTACAGGGTACTTCCCGTTGACTTAAAATCTTGAAATTTGGCAGGTAGGTAGGTCTTATAGCAGACATTAGGGGCAAAATCTGAAAACCATGAATTTGTGGTCACATCACAAAAAAAAACTGGTCAAGTGCCAGTCAGGCTCGCGCACCGAGGGTTCCGTATTACGACGTATTTTTTCGACATTTTTCACGATAAATCAAAAACTATTATGCATGATGAAAATAAATAAAAATCTGTTTTAGAATGTACAAGTAAAGCCCTTTCATATCATACCCCGCTGGGTATATACTTGAATGTATTTCTTTAGAAGAAATAAAGCGAAGGAAGCCGAAACGAAAGATGAACAGATCGAAAACCATAATATACAGCTTACCCACAAATGCTACAGAAAAAGTTGTGGTATGCAAGAAGCTTTTTTTGAGTACTTTAGGGATCTCAGGAAAATGGGTGTACACGGCAATCAAGAAAAAAGAATCATCAATCGCTATTGATGATTTAAGAGGAAGACATTTCAACCGACCTCGGAAAAGTTAACGAAAACACTAAAAAGAGAAACTGACATTATTACAAAAATTTATCACATAAATCTATTCCCCGTTTTTGATTCTCATCTAAATATAAAAGGAAAAGGTGACTGACTGACTGACTGACTGGCTGATCTATCAACGCACAGCTCAAACTACTGGAAAGATCAGGTTGGAATTTGGTATGCAGATAGCTATTATGACGTAGGCATCCGCTATGAAAGGATTTTTGAAAATTCAACCCCTAAGAGGGTGAAAATTTGGAGTTTGAAATTTGTGTAGTCCACGCGAACGAAGTCGCTAGCATAAGCTAGTTAGGTATATAGTAGAGAGAGTAGTAGGCTATATCTGAATGAGACATTGAATTTGTCCAAAATGCATAGATTATAAATTTTATTAGTAAGGTTACTGATTCGCTAACTTAGGTACTATCTAACTTTGAATGGTAGCCACCGAATTCATTTCACATTCTATTTTTAATCCACTGAAGGTTTTCTATGAAAAAATATTTTAATATAACTGAGTGAAGCAGCAGTGTTGAACCAGACAACGTCAAATAAGCTCGGTGGACATTATTTAGTGTTAGACACTGAGTTAGCGAATCACCCCGCTGGCTGGTATGGAAAGCAAATTATTGACAACAAACCATGAATGTTATAAATTTGATTCATAAAGTTAAAATGGCGCGTGAGGAGTTAAATTTCATGTGTTATACTTGTTTACTTGTTATTACTTATATAATGAATATGCCTTCTTCAACGTCGATATCAGATGTTTAATTCAATACACTCGTAAATACTTATGAGGTAACTCATTGAAACACCATGTAATACTTCTTTAACACATTTATGCTTATTGAAACACATGAAACACTTCTTTTACATCTTTATCACCACTTACAACAATACTTCACACTTTTTGAGATTACCTCCCAGCTCTAAAGCTCCAAACGAATTAATTTTATAAAACGCTATTTATGCCGACCAAATGTCACATTTCTTTTTTTTATTCATTCCACAGAAAAATGCAAAGTGTATGCCATTGGTCTGAATCGAAAACAACCCACCAATAACAGCCTCTTTGAAATTTCATCCAATGAGATTATTCCTAAATCTTAATGGAGTTGTAAAAAGTATGTGATTTGACTCAAACGATAAATTATTATTTAAAAATCATGACACTTAGGAATAGATTTAGTAATAAATAAATACAGTAAAGCAAAAAAAGGAAAAATAATAAAAATGTTGTTGTTGTAGGTACCTCTACATTGTTAGTTGTGTTTTGTTTTATAATATTTTTTTGCCACTTACCTTATATTTAAACGTTACCCACGATTTCTTTGTTATTAAATTACGTAGCATACCTGGGAAGAGAGTGACCCCCATGGTTATCCTATTGGGGGTCTAGTACCCTCTATGGTAATTTTGTATTAATTTATTTTCGAACAAAAAATAAATATAAATTTAATAACTTATTTTAAATGATTAATTTTTAAATAATTTGGGTACATTTTGCCTGAAATAAAGAACAATTAACATTTATTATTTTTATTTATTACTAGCTGTAAGCTGATCCGCCCCGGCTTCGCTCGGGTGGAGTTTAGAAAATTGAGGGGGAGGTTGAATTAAATGTTTCTCTCCGTAAAAACCATCCTCGTACTTCAAGGAATATTATAAAAAAAGAATTAGCGAAATCGGTTCAGCTGTTCTCGAGATTTGCAATGAGCAAAGTGATTTATTTTTTATATTATAGATAACAAATCGACTGCTTTCAGACCGCTCAAAGGAACCCAAATTCGTGACTTCAATCCGTGGCAATAAGATGATCCAGCTGGGTTCTTACAACTACAGCCTGCACAAGGGCAGCGTTGGACTGAAGAAACGCTGGGTTTGCAGCAGCTGGGCGAAAGGTTGCAGGGCTTCCTTGATAACCCTGGAAAATGTCATTGTTAAGTGTACAGGGGAACACAGTCACTGAATCTCGACCTGAATCGAGATTTCCGATAAACGTGAGGTTAAAAAGTACGTTAAGTCTTTTGAAATAAATAAAAACTTTTAGGAATTGCGCTTAATTTTAAATATTTAGGTTTTAGTTGGGAGATTGGGAGTTCGATCCCGGGCACGCATCTGTAACTTTGCGGAGTTATGTGCGTTTTAAGCAATTAAATATCACTTGCTTTAACAGTGAAGGAAAACATCTTGAGGAAACCTGCATGCTTGAGAGTTCTTCATGTGTTCAAAGGTGTGTGAAGTTCGCCAATCCGCACTATCCCAGCGTGATAGATTATGGACTAAACCCTTCCCAATCTGAGAGGAGGCCCGTGATAGTTATGATATTTTTAAATCCTTGATTTCACATCACCAGTGCTCAAATACCTAATATTTCGACCGGAAATAATACCTAGATGTTGATTCATGATCAAACCGAGAGCTCCACTCACTCTTGTTTAGTCTGATACGGGTGTTTTTCTCCGTTTGACAACAAATCAACTATTTTCAGACTTCTCAAATGAACCAAAATTCGTGACTTCAAGCCGTGGCAACCAGATGATCCAGCTGGGTTCTTACAACTACAGCCTGCACAAGGGCAGCGTTGGACTGAAGAAACGCTGGGTTTGCAGCAGCTGGGCGAAAGGGTGCAGGGCTTCCTTGATGACCCTGGAAAATGTCATTGTTAAGTGTACAGGGGAACACAGTCACTAAATGAACCGCTAGGATATGGATCGCCCTTCTAGTATCAGTTTTCCCCTCTAATTTTAATATAGGTACATTCACGTCAAGATTGAATAGGCATATTCTAAGCAAGCGCGCTGCACTTGACTGCATCATGACTTACCAGCAGGTCTAATTGCAGCCAAGAGCTAATCTATTTAAAAAAAAACTGTATCGAGATTTCAGATAAACGTGAGGTTAAAGAAGGGAGGAAATAAATCAAAACCTTCAGGTTTGTGCTTAGTTTTAAGTAAGTATCTAGGTATAATATAGTGTAATTGTACTATTTGTTAACCGTAATAAAAGCATAGTAGTTTAAGATCATCGGGATAGTTTAAGAGCCTCCTATTCGGGAGATCAGGAGTTTGAACTCAGGCATGCCTATCCTTTATTTAATAAGTATGTTTTTCTACTAAGTATGGTATTTTACGTTCATCGTTGCCCGAATTAAAGTAATTTTCATTGGTAAAAATAACAACGTTATAACACCAGTTAAAGTTTAAATATTCCATCGCAAAACGAAGTCTATGTTCCCGGTGATTTGCACTTAATAGGTTTTTTTTATTCAGATACAAGTTAGCCCTTGACTGCAATCTGACCTGATGGTAAGTGATGATGCAGTCTAAGATGATAGTGGGCCAACCTGGAAGGCGTATGGTAGTTTTTATTAAACCCATACCCCTTTGGTTTCTACACGGAATCGTACCGGAACGCTAAATCGCTTGGCGACACGGCTTTGCCGGTAGGGTGGTAACTAGCCACGGCCGAAGCCTCCCACCAGACCAGACCAAAAATTTTGAAATTATAAAATTCCAAACCCCTGCCAGGAATCGAACCCGGGACCTCCCACTAATAAGACCACAGCGCTCACCACTGCACCAGGGAGGTCGTCAAAAGGTATTTTCTTAGTAACATATTCCGGCAGCACGCAAATGGTTTGGTTGGTTGATCAGCGCTATGCATGGCAACGATGTCTTGGTGGCGCTACGACTCCATCTTATAAGCCGTCGATGGTTTTGCTCCAGGTCGACAATGGTCTACATGGCCTGATTCTCCGTAGTGACGGACCCACAAGCGCAGAGTATTCCGCTGTAAATTAATATACAAACGTGTAAAAAATAGCACAATTCATCCGGTTTCAAAAATTCTTTCACTGGTATCTATTAGTAATGCTATATGCTATAAATTATATAATTATGAGAAAACTAGTGATTTCCAATAATAAAAAAACGATTAAAATGCTAATTAAAAGTCTGTTATTTGTATGTTATAAAGTTTCCAACCGTCTAAACTATCCACCAAGCAAAAGTTTGTTTGTCAAGGTCCGTGGGTAGGTTTAAACTATCGTGAGTGATTTCCATGAAACATATCTCACACCCGGCTTTACTCACGTGTTAAATCGACGCTAGCCCGACTGGTTTCGAACCCATCCGGGGTCCATTTTCACAGGGACTCAGTTCGCGCACGCGTCGCGTCCCCGATCGAAAAAAGACCTCGGATGGGTTTGAAACTACTCGGGCTAGCGTCGACTAAACACGTGAGTAAAGCCGGGTGTGAGATAAGTATTGTAAATATTTGTTTATTTTGTTAAAAAATTACAAGACAAACACTAAGTAAACCATGGTAGTAGAAAGCAAAGGTTCTGGCCCCCAAACAAGGATTCCCTGTGCTATGGGAAGCCAGTCTTAAGCCCGAATATGAGTAGCTACCAGTAGCTAGAATACGGTATTTGACAACTAGTCAAATCAGGCAATTTTTATCAAACGTCAAAATGCGCACTTAGTATAAACTATGAGATACTAGAATGTGACGTCATATCATAATGACGTACTTTTTAGTCGATAATTTAAAATGGTTATTACACTTAAAACTAACAAAGGACGTGGATTTTAGGTATTTTGCAAGACCCTCTATTTAATAATCACTGAGAAATAATTTATTTTTGATGTAGTCAAATACCCAATTATAAAACCTTCTTTTTTTTATTTGCAGTGCGCGTATCAAAATCGAGAAATGGAAGACCGTTACTTGTACTGGGTGAATACAAGTACAACATACACACAGAGAAGGAGTTGAAATCCACGTGGCGGTGTCAGAAGTGGCGGAAAGGTTTCTGTAGGGCAACTGTCTCTACGATCAAAACTTTGGACGGCAATTTGATTCCTTCCCATCACAAAAATTTGCATAATCATTGAATATACGTAGGATTCTAAATAGGTAATTTTAAATACATATCATAGATTGCGGAATTGGCAGTATTTGAACCTGCGTCTCCCTGCAGGTCCATTTCGAAAAACCTGCAACAATCATTATTACAATCTCAATTGTTCTGATTGGCTGAATCTGTGCGATTCTTGTTGCAACAATGCAGTGTAGCCAATAGTGAGTGAGCGTCAACCAATCAGAAGTGATTGCGATCGTGACATTGTAGCTGTCATTCTACCGCAATCGCGCAGCTGGGTATCGCACCTGGAGCGCGTTTGACTGCCAGGCCACAGTTAACTTACTGCCAAGTGTCAATATTTTAGATATCATCATCATCATCAACCGATAGACTTCTACTGTTTGACATAAGTCTCTTGTAGGGACTTCCACACGCCACGGTCTTGCGCCGCCTGAATCCAGCGGCTCCCTGCGACTCGTCTGATGTCATCCGTCCACCCAGTGGGGGTCTTCGAACACCGCATCTTCCGGTGTGTGGTCACCATTCTAGCCCATTGGGATCCCAAGGTCTATCGGTTTTGCGAACTATGTGCCCTGCCCATTGCCACTTCAGCTTCGCAACTTTGAGCTATGCCGGTTACTCTAGTTCGTCTACGGATCTCCTCATTTCTGATTTGATCACGTAGAGAAACTCCAAGCGTAGCTCTCTCCATCGCCCGCTGAGTGACTCTGAGCTTTCTTATTTTACATAATATATTGTATTCTTATTTAGTCCTCAAGCGACTGTTAATGAAAAAAGATGGCATTAACAGCTGCTTGAATACTGATTACGAATAAGTACATTTATCTCAAACGGCACTTCGTTGTAAGTAAACCGTGGCCTAGCGGTCAAAGGCTCTCCGGGTGCGATACCCAGGGAGATACAGGTTCAAATCATGCCGGTTCCGCAATTTTTAATATGTATTTTAAATTATTCAAAAATTTCCTTAAAGTGTAGGTAAAAAAATTATATCATAAAAAATGATAAATACATAGAATCTGCCGTCCGTCTGCCTGTCTATCATATCAACGGGTAGGTAGAGAGTTAAATTTTCACAGAGAGTGTATGTACTTATTTCTATTGCCGCTATAACAATTAATAATAACAAAATCAAGATGACGAATTTCAAAATGGAATATACCTACTTCAGCGTCCATAGACGGAGTAGAGTGTAAAAAATTGAACTTTTAATCTATGGCTCTAACTACTTGGTACTTTAATTAATAGTTCGATAATATGGCGGCCTCAAAACAGCTGTTCTGTTTTGCGGCCATTTTAATAACGGGTGGGTGGCTTAAAGCTAAAAAGGCGGAAGGTAGGAAATTATGTTTTTAATCACTACGAAGTGCACGCCACAGATTATAATATAGTTATGTGAGTTAACTATGAAATAATGTAAATGTACTAAAAAAATGTGTTGTTAAATTTGACTAATTTTATTAAAAGAAATTAATTAAAATGGATTTAAAAATGATTTGATTTCTTCTTTTCTTAATACCTTTAACTACCTCCAGTAAAACGGTAAAATATCAATTAACTTTTAGCCCAATCAATCCTTTTTCAGCAAAACAGTGTCGTTAGGTTTATTTATAAAATTTAAATACAGCAATTCTATTGCAATTCAAGAAACCACAAGTTTAATTTGCTATAATCCACGAAATCAAATGGAAATCGCTTCCTTCTTAGACTGCATCATCACTTACCACCAGGTGAGATTGCAGTCGAGGGCTAACCGTGTATCTGAATAATAATAATAATAAAAAAACATTTTATCTTTCAGTGTGCAAAATGCGATATGCACCCTCCGTCCCTCCACTTCTAATGAAGCAGGATTTAAGCATATTATGTATCTAAATAAAAATAATCAATGGTTCATTTATTCCAGGCCCAATACTAACTACATCTCGGAGAGGAAACCCTGTCATTCAAATAGGGAATTATCGATACAATCGACATACCCGATATAAAGGGGAAAAGGTTCTATGGCCGTGCGCTAAATGGGGATTCAAGAACTGCAGAGCCTCCATATTAACGTATCAGAATGAGATCGTAAGATTCAATAATTATCATAATCATTAATCAATAATCACGTATGAATTGTTAAGTTATTGTTTACTATCTGATACCCGCAATTTTATCAGCGTGGATTTAGGTTTTGTGAAAATCCCGTGGTAACTCTTTCATTTAAAGTAAAATTAATTGATTTTCATAAAAAGTAGCCTATGTTACTCTCCAGGTCTTTAACTATGCCCATGCAAAAAAATCTGTTGCTCCGTTGCGACGTGATTGAAGGACAACCCAGCAAACCAATACACTTTCGCATTTATAATATGGGTAGTGATTACTCGATTAAAAAAAGTTAAATAATACTTTGCTCATGAAATTACACAGTTAATTAATTAAACGATCAACCAATAAGTTTCGTTCGTTTTCCTTTACATTAGTTTTGTAGACCAATCTTATTGGTGGAATTTATAGTTTAGCTTCTGTGTATTTACACATTATATTTAGACATAATTCTAATTTACTTACATCCATACTTATATTATGTAAGACATAATAATATTATACCACACTAGGTACAGTACGCGGCCAACAGTGATGAACGTCGATCTTTATTTAGAAGGAGACAGCAGATTTGTAGAGCACTGTCTCGGTCGTTGAGACCGACAAAGCGTCATATGGGTACGAGTGACAGAAAGGGAGAGAGTGGTTCTACAAAGATGAAATGCCATTCTAAATGCCGATGTTCATCACTTTCGGTCGCGTACTGTACAAGGTTACTTCGAACATTTTTAATGCGTCTTGCCTTAACTTGTTTGCTTCTTTTTATTAAATCCGAGCTTATTTTTTATTGTCATTTAACTAATAAGTAATGGTTGTAAAAACTCTTTAAAATATCTAAATAAACGTGTTAAATATAATTAAATTGTTTTTCTCTTTATTTTCTATAAACCTTGAATGTATTATATTGTAGTTATTGAATATGATTGACTATATTATTACAGCGAAAACAAGCTGAGACGGTAGTCGTAGACAAAACTTGCAAAATTTTACTTGGCTCTACTATCTTTTGTAACAAGAAAGAGATGTACAATAAGTTTATTATTTGACACGTTTTTAACAAGTTTTTCATGTGTTTTCTACAAGGTTTTTTTTATGAAACTTGTTTATTTGGTAGATAAAAGTTGGCCTGTCTGAAATGAAAAAAAAATGAAAATAAATATTAAGAACTTGAATATTCGATGCGTTTATGTGGACCCTTATATTCAAGACGTTTTTATTAAAATATCTTTGTTCTAGGATTATTAGTGGCTATAACGGTTGGTGATGATAACAATAGTAATTATAGGAAACGCAGGAAGACAATTTCATATTTAAGTGACATTGAGAAAGAAAAGAAAAGGAAACAGTGGAGAGAGCAAAAGAGAAGGCAACGCAAAAGAGAAGCGAAACGAGGGAGAAGGCAAGAATATTAAGGCGAGTCACCAAGGCTAAGCGCAAAAAACTGGTTTGCTAGATCAAATGTTTTAGGTATTTAGTACTCTTAAATAATGGCCTTGCTAAAAATATAGAATATACCTATAGGCATTGTCTAAAGAATGTGCTAATTTTATACACAATAGGAAGTACTTCACTCAATCCAATCCAATCCATCAGCATGTTTGCGTCCACTGCTGGACATAGGCCTTTCCAAGAGCGCGCTACCAAACACTTAGTACTTCACTCGATCAAATAAAACCTTGAAACAAGCTAAAACAAAAGTCTAAAACGAATTATTTAATACTAAAATTTCTGACTTGGCACATAATTTTTATATGGAAATATTTTGTCTTAAAATACTACAGAGAACCTGCTAAATTTTGGTTCTCAACATAGCTTCTATACTTACTTATTAAATTCAAATTTATCCCGAAACTTGAACGTTGCCCAGCGGTTTTATAACACGCCGCGCTGCGCGCTCCGGTGACTCGCCTTAAGAAGATCACACACAGTCACAGGACCAGTAGGAGAAGTAAAGCCCGCGACATACTTAGTGCCTATTATTGGGTGGGTCCTTGTAACTTAGATTATGCACCCTAACCGGTTCCGGTTTCATGAAACCAACCATGGAAGCAAGTTTGGAACCAACCTGTTGGTGCCGGATATTAATATAATTACTAATATTCCCTTATTAGCCATATTAATGACTAATATTCCCTTTCCTCTCCAGAAGTGTTGTGTATTTGAAACAAGTTAAGAATTTACCACTGTTCTTGTAAAATAATCTAACTGTAAGTTTATGTTTGACATTTTTGATCTTAAATGTACCTATACCTACCTACTAGATAAAATTCAAAGACCAAATTAAAAATATTGTTTTTAAAATCAAAATTTGATTAAGTATCACTACCCCTATTATAAATGCAAAAGTGCGTTTGTTTGTTGGTTTATTGGTTTGTTGGTTTGTCCTTTAATCACGTCGCAAAGGAGCAATGGATCGACGCGATTTTTTGCATGGGTATAGTCAAAGACCTGGAGAGTGACATAGGCTACTTTTTATCGCGGAAAATCAAAGAGTTCCCACGGGATTTTCAAAAACCTAAATCCACGCGGACGAAGTCGCGGGCATCAGCTAGTACATTTATAAAAGTGACAGAGGAGAGATTTGAAATACATAACACACCTCTCAAACCAGTCCCAAAATTGGTGCTATATTTTATTCAACAAGCTTATACCCGAGATTTCGTCCCCGTGGACTGTACTACACAAATTCCGAACCCCTATTTTACCCCCTTACGTTATGAATTTTCAAAAATCCTTTCGTAGCAGATATCTACGTCATAATAACTATGCCAAATTTCACCTAAATCCGTCCATGTATTGGTTGGAGTTGTGCGTCTATAGATCAGTCAGTCAGTCACCTTTTCCTTTTATATAAGTATTTAGATAAATTACAGTTTAATGTTTGTTTCAGAAATAGTCATGTTAGAATCGAGATCAGGCCGGCCGATAATTCAAATGGGAAAGTTTCGTTATTATAGACACAGCAGTTATAAAGAAGGGAACCCTAAATGTCTATGGGTCTGTATAAAATGGTGTACTGGCTGCCGCGGGTCTATGACTTCCATTGAAAATGAAATAATTAAGATTAATAATAAGCATAATCATTAAAAGTACAGCAATATGGCTAGGTAGCGATTTAGTACGAATAACATCGTGCTTACGTATAGTACGTGACAGGTCGAGATGGCAATCGGGGTGGGGACGCCCTGCACAGTGCACACCTGCACAGTCTCAGCTCTAGCCCGGTGCGTATGAGCGCGGGTGACGTGCGGATGTGCGGGGTGTCCCCTCGCCTCATACCCCGGTTGCCATTTTGACCTGTCGCGTAGCTACTATACGTTTCTCGTCCTGGCAATTTCTGGAAGGCCTCTGTTCGGAACTTGACTCAATCGTCTTCAACATAACAAGATCAGGAAATGTTATGGGTATAGCAGCTTGCGAATAAAAGAAACTATATGATATAGGAGTTGTGATACATATGTTTACATAATTTATTCTCGAAGACCGTTTGGCTATAAGCAATGAGGATTACCTACTAAGCGGGAAAAGAAGACAAATCTTCAGCCATCACTACGCGCTCTTTACAATTGATCAAGTTAAGATGTATTTTGATCCTCAAGGGAAAAAGTTGCATTATTTTTTACAAGTAATGTGATCCCTATTCAACTGTTTTATTTTATTTTTATTTTATTGAGAAGGCACACAAAATAGGTTATAACAGCTATAAAGTGTCTCAATTTAAAAACAACAATACCTCGCAATTGTAGAAACATATAGACGTATAATTCCATAGATTTAATAGTATTTATAATTTAGCTCTCTATACTCTGCACTGTTTTATATGTATATAAGGTATATTGAAAAAAATCATGTTAACGAAATATTATACTTAATGTATGAAATAAATAATCGCTTGAGCTTCACGGTGTTGCTTTTTTCACTTTATTACACAACCTATAGGTAAGTCTTACAAAAGGCTTGAGAGTCTTATCTTAAGAAGCGTTATATATAGGTTTACTCAAAAGCAATCACTAGTAAAGGAAAACTAATGCGTAAACAAATAGAAAAGATGAATATTATTTTTATTGAAAATAATAGTAAAATAACTTTATAATACTACTGTTTATTAATTCGTGAAAGTATGAGTTAACATTCGTATATCTTAAATCATCATCATCATGATCACCCATCGCCGGCTCACTACAGAACACGGGTCTCCTCTCAAAGTGAGAAGGGTTTTGGCCATAGTCTACCACGCTGGCCAAGTGCGGATTGGCAGACTTCACACACCTTAGAGAACATTATGGAGAACTCTCAGCCATGCAGGTTTCCTCACGATGTTTTCCTTCACCGTTAAAGCAAGTGATATTTTAATTACTTAAAAACGCACATAACTCGGAAAAGTTAGAGGTGCGTGCCGGGGATCGAACCCCCGACGTCCGATTGGAAGGCGGACGGCCTAACCACTAGGCTACCACAGCTTCTATCTTAAATGCTTGATTCTATTACGGCAATAATTTTTAGAGGTTTTTTTCTAGCATATTGGCCAAAAATCAAACATAAATACAATAGCAGCGGCAAAGAAAAGCTCAACATAGAAACAACCTATATTCAAGTACGTATACAGGAAAATTTTAATGAAAAATTAATGGGAGAGCCCTGCAAGTGCAGATTTAAATGCTATGAAAAATGGAACCACGAATCAAGGCAGAGTATATTCAGAAAATTCTGGAGTTTCAAAAGTAATGTCGAGCAGTGGCAGTACATCTCAAAATTAGTAAAAAAAACGCGCGTCAAAACATCGACAGTACAAAATAGTAATAGGAGGACGTGCACCTTCCTGTATCATTTGCCATACCTGGAAGGCGATGAAGAAACAAACAAAAAATCGTGTAAGACTATGTTTTTAAATACTTTAGCCGTAAGCGATACTGTGATTGCATCAGTGCTGAGAAAGGTTGAACAAAATGACCTCGTTGACAATAGAGGCAAAAAAGTTAATAGAAACTATTACTGAAGCTATCAAAAATCTAACAATTGATAGTGTATAGTTGTTGCATTTCACGAGGGCGAATTGCTCATGCTTGTGTGCAAGTCGTATCGGTATAAGTAAGGTATAGTAAATGTGTGCGATCCGACGTGCACGCACACTTACGCGCTGTCCGTGTATTCGACGTAACCACAAGTAAAGTTCACTTGCCTTCGTGAATTGCAAAAACTTTACGCAACTATAGTACGCGGCAGAAAATAATATACATCGACCTTTAGTAAGTTTTGTAGAGCATTATCTCTGTCGTTGAGGCCGACACGACGTCAAATAGGTAGGAGTGACAGAGACAACGCTCTACAAAGCCAAAATTTCATTCTAAAGATCGATGTACATTATTTTCCGTCGCGTACTTTACTTGGAGTTGTTAGATTCACATTTTAACGACAAACGTTATAAAAAAACTGTTTATTTAAATAATGAAATTAAATTCAGAACAACTTTTCGCAGCTTTTAGTTTTATCTGAATAAATACAGCACCAAATGTACAACCTTAGGTTAATTCAAAGATATGATAGACAAATATATTCGTATATGTAATATATTTGTCTTCTGAGAACTCTATATAGTAGGTAATGATGGTTATTCAGAATTTGTGAGTAGAGTAATTATATCTAATTAAAATATAAAAGTGGTATATTTTCATTCAAAACAGTTATGTGGTACTCATATTATACCTATGAGCAGTACCACCACCCTCAGTACAAAATGGGGCACTTTAAATGCAAACTTTTATAGAGAAAGATTGTATAAGCTAGTGTTATCTTGTTTCATAAAACAATTTAGTTTTACTTTTTTCAGATTACGTCATCAGAACATCCAAGATGGGCAAACCTATTATAGAGAAGGGTAACTACAAATTCTACAGACATAGTAATTTTAAAAGAGAGAGTGCAAAAAGTTTCTTCTACTGCAGTAAATATTCAATTGTCGGCTGTCGAGCATCTATTACATGTATCGCCAATGAAATAGTTAAAGTAAATGATATACATAATCATTAATAATGCTAGTGTTCTATAAAATATTATGAAATAAACTTTATATTCCACAAAAATTGCATGTTTTCCAGTGTATCGCTAAATAATTACAAATCATAAAAACATCGTCAAATTGAATCATTTAATAAAGATTCTTATTTTTTACCCTTTTAGGCATCATTCTTACAGAGTCAAGGCTTGGAAAACCAATCGTTACTATCGGGAACTACAGGTTCTACAGACACAGCAGCTATAAGAGGAATAACGGTAGAATCCTATGGATCTGCAGCAAAACCTACATGGGTTGCAGAGCCTCACTGAACTGCTTTAATAACATGATTATCAGAATGAATAACGTGCATAATCATTAACGGTTTATCGTTATTATAAGAAATATGAAATTATAATGAATCATCATGAACAACCCATCGCCGGCCCAGAACACGGGTCTCCTCTCAGATTGAGAAGGGTTTTGACCATAGTCTACCACGCCTGGCCAAGTGTGGATTGGCCGACTTTACACACCTTTGAGAACATCATGCATAGCTCTCAGGCAAGCAGGTTTCCTCGCGATGTTTTCCAGTGATAAATAATCAGTTATGTACTTAAAACGCATATAGTTTCGAAAAGTTGCGTGGTGCCCAGTGAAAAATGGTGCGTGCCCGGGATTGAACCTCCGACCTCCGATTAGGAGGCGGACATCCTAACCACTAGGCTATCACAGCTTCGTGAGAAATTTTCTTTCGTATAAGAAATATAATTTCCTATTATTTTACATTTCGTTCCTGTTAACTAATCTGTTTAAGTTATGCGTGTATATAAAGTTATATTTATTTTTATGTATTAAAAATCAAAATTATGATCTCAAAAATTTTAGTTTCATTTTTCTCTATGTTATATTTGTCAGTCAATCATACTCATTATAATAATTATGATAAAAGAAATATTGTAATGACGAATACTTTAAAAAGTCTGAGTAAATCGAAACGCTAGTTGCCTTTTCTCTAAAGATCTACTTATTTATGACTAATAAGTAATTTTCATCATCATCATCATCAACCGATAGACGTCCACTGCTGGACATAATAAGTCTCCTGTAGGGACTTCCACACGCCACGGTCTTGCGCCGCCTGAATCCAGCGGCTCCCTGCGACTCGTCTGATGTTGTCCGTCCACCTAGTGGGGGGGTCTTCCGGTGCGAGGTCGCCATTCCAGCACCTTGAGACCCCAACGTCCATCGGTTTTACATACCATGTGCCCTGCCTAAAGTTTTCTTATGAGGCCCATAGTTAGAGACCATGTCTCGGATCTATATGTCATCACTGGCAGTCTGGCAACACGCACTATTCGAAGACTTTGGTCTTCAAGCACTGAGGAATTTTGAACAAGAAGACATCTCGAAGCTTCCTGAGCGCTGCCCAACCGAGTTATATTCCTAGAAGTAATTTTGCTTTAACCTAAACTTATAATTAACTTACCTATATACTAAGAAATTGTCCATTGACGCATCTTAGTCTTTCTTGATTTGAGCTACACTTTGTTCACGTGTTTTTTCAGCACTTACACTATGTACACTTTGACTTATTATCACTATACACTAATTCAAAAGGTTAGGTCCTTTTTTAGTATTTCTCACTGTCTCCGTTACTTCGAGTAGCTGGATTGCCCCAACGTTAACGTGGTGGTGAAATCTATGGTCATGGGCTTCGGCAAAGGGAAATGCCCATTTTTGGTCAAAGTTCATCCATTAATGTTATGCATATTAAGAAATCTTATCTAATGGCTGAAATATTGCTCGTAACGGTTTGTGCTTAACACTCCGGCGTAATTGAAAGACACTCAACTAATTCCGCTCGTAATGACAATCTTGGCAATGTAGGTATTGCAATAATTCTTACTGAGAAAACAAATAAAGAAAAGGGTTTATAAAAGTTCCTCCGAGTTCTATGTCCAAATAAGTGCTTGTTTCTTGATCTGTGATCTTAGTCCTAATTCCTTTAGTTAATTTCATTGATGGATGTGGATGCACTTTGGCCAAAAACCCTTTGACGAATGGGCGTTTCCCTTTGGTGATAATTTTGTGGACGTATTCAATTTGAAGGTAGTTAAGTAATGAATGTATAATGTTTTCCAGTTCCAATATTTACAACATCACGTCGAGGTAATCCCGTCATACAGATCGGGAACTATCGATACAGTCGGCACTCTCAGTATAAAGGCTTGAAGGGCAAGGTCCTATGGCCATGTGTAAAATGGGGAGTCACAAACTGTAGAGCCTCCATCTTCACCTTTGAAAATGAAATCATAAGAGTCAAGAATCAACATAATCATCTCTAGTTGTAATTGTACCACGTGGCTTTGAAATAAACATTTGTAATAAATAGTGTTTTGTTTGATTCATAACGTTAAACTTGTATTATTTATTCGTTTTAAACATGTTACGAGTATTATTATTATCAACTAGCTTATGCTTGCGACTTCGTCCGCGTGGACTACACAAATTTCAAAAGGTCGATCGGTCGGCCGGTCCGTCTGTCCTTTCGTCCGTCCGTCCATCCGTCCGTCATTAAGAGTCAACGATCGTTTTAAACTCGACCGATTGTCGTTATCTATTATGCAGTATTAATTAATATTAAATTGATTATTATCAAATATTTTATTAATACCACCATCATTTAATGCAGATTCTACATTACCACAATATACATCAATGTAATGATCTTGTAAATACCGTTCACTATAACTGGTCCCCTGCCGTCATGTTGGCACCATTGCTTTGTTTGCTTTATTCCTTAGAGTCAACATAATGTCTGAGGGGAAGTTATAATGAACGCTCTGTTCGCTTCCTATTCTTTGTGGTGTATGATCCAGATTCGTTTTTCAGGTCCAGTATTTTCATTATCAAAGTTTGGGAAACCCGTGATTTTGATTGGAGAGTACCGATACAACAAATGCTGTCGCGCCAAAGGTCCTAAGGCCCAATGGGTCTGCAGCAAGTGGAGCCGAGGTTGCAGAGCCTCGATAACAACGTTTGAAAATGAAATCATTAAGACTAATCCTAATCATATCCATAGAGGCTAATAGTAACTTAAAGCTTTGTTTGTTGAATTTACTCAGTTCTAATAGTTCTGTTAATAATTAGTAGAACTTATTTTCATTCTTCGTTAGGATCATCCACTTTGGCAGGGCTGTCAATTTCATTTAATGTAAGATAATTTTCTCTAAAAATGTTCTATCGTAGTAATTTTGGTAAGTTGTAATTCCCCTTAATGTCTTCTGTTAGATAAATAATGAGCCAAGATAGCCTAGTGGTTAAGACTTACGCCTGCGCCTTTACTCGGGAGGTCGAGGGTTCGATCCCGGGCCTCCTCTAACTTTTCGCAGTTAATGGTTTAACGGTGCAGAAAAACCATCGTGAGGAAACCGGCAGTTCTCCATAATGTTCTCAAAGGTGTGTGAAGTCTGTCAATCCGCACTAAGCCGAGAGATTCTGAGAGGAGGCCCGTGCTCAGTAGTGGGTTGGCGATGGGTTGATCTTGATGATGATGATGAGATAAATAAATAAAATGAAACTTCTTCAAAAATTATCATCATCATCATTTAGCATTATCATCTTAACCTATCGCCCGCGCCGGCCAACTAGAGAGCACGGACCTATTTTAGATTTATAAATATGTATGTACCTACTTTAAATAAATTTTACTTGTTCGCATCTTAGTATACCGTATTACGAGGTATTTTGTGTTGTATGTTAATATTGAATTTTAATATTCTAAATATTATGTTTATTCTAACTTCAGATATGGTTTTATTTTCCTGCGTAATAATTTTATTACATTAAAAAAAATAAGTAAGTATGCATTAATTAATATGAGTTCTCTTCATTGAGTTTGCCTAGGCTCATATTGGCCGTTCATTTCACCGATATTCCAGCTTAGTATAAGATATTACCTATCACCAACGTTGATAGAATTCGAGTGTTTAAACAGTTCAGTGTTAAAGTAAAATGGGTCTTAATCACCTTGTTTTAAAGCTTAATGTTATACATACAACTACAGCAAGCGCTTCAAGTGGAAACTTTGTGAAAATGGTGCTACTGAATTTTTGACTTTAAATCAAAGACTTATAGACTCACTAGCTTATGCTCGTGAGTTTGTCCGCGTAGACTACACAAATTTCAAACCGCCTATTTCACCCCCTTAGGGGTTGAATTTTCAAAAATCCTTTCTTAGCGGATGTCTACGTCATAATAGCTATAAGTATTCATGCCGAATTTCAGCCCGATCCGTCCAGTAGTTTGAGCTGTGCGTTGATAGATCAGTCAATCAGTCAGTCAGTCAGTCATTCAGTCACCTTTTCCTTTTATATATTTAGATTTTACTTTCACGTTATTGTGTTTTGACTCTCAAAATCTATCAACGTTGGTGAAAATTCATACTAAGCACACAGTTTTTATAAATTTTTCTATAAGTTTTTATTTATTGCTTCAGGTTTTCAGCCCGAATTTAGTTTGTCTAAATTCGGAAAACCTGTTATAGTGCTGGGCCCATACAGATATAACCGTCGCAGCAAATGTAAGGGTTCTAGGGTCCAGTGGTTATGCAACAGGTGGAGTTACGGATGCAGGGCGTCTATTATCACCATGGACGGATGTGTTATTAAAACCAATAATTATCATTATCATTGATGAGTTAATCAGATAAACTTTTTTTAATCTAGCTGTAAATAATTGGCGAACAAAACAGTGTGATTACACTTCTGATCTAAATCCTCCTTTTTAGGGTTCCGTTTCCAAATGGAAAAACGGAATCCTTATAGCATCACTTTGTTGTCTGTCTATATGTCAAGAAACCTACAGGGTACCTCCCGTTGACCTAGAATCATGAAATTTGGTAGGTAGGTAGGTCTTATAGCAAACATATGGGGAAAAATCTTAAAACCGTGAATTTGTGGTTACATCACACAAAAAAAATTGTGGTCATGAACTAATATAATTAGTGTTTTCAATTTACAAAGTAAGATAATTATATTAAATGGGGTATCATATGAAAGGGCTTCACTTGTGCATTCTAATCTGAAAACTGATGATCAGGTTCTTGTGAAAAAAAAAATATTGTTACATAAAATTGAATATTTTGCAACTTACTATTCTTTTGACTTTAACTTACAAACTGGTTTCGTGGTTTAGGTTGTAGCCACAGATGAGTGAATTCTCTAATCTGTGGTTTTAGCGATGAGACTGCCTTCGCGTACTTTATATATTCCTATTATTTTGTCTGTGTTCTTTGTTCGTAATGTAATGTTTTGTGTGGTAATAAAGAATTTATCGATCTATCTGTCTATTTATCAATAAAGGTCAGATGATCATGGTTTGGTGTAGCTAATAAAATTTTACATTTAATGTGTATAATTTAGTATCTATATTTATTTGTATACCGCAAGGCAGCAACCAATCTTTCGTACATAGTCTATACCACCCATTATCAACAATAATATTAATCAGTCAAAGAAAAACCTTAAGTCACTAAAAATTTAAAATCGACACATATACACAGATAAAAAATTAACAACTTTTTTACATACATACTTAATCCTCTTTTCTATTTTATAATGTTTCAGTTCCACAGTTTACTCTGTCGAAGTTCGGAAAACCTGTTATGTTAATGGGGAAATATAGATATAACAAACATAGTCGATGCAAAGGTACGAGAGCTCAATGGTTGTGTTGTAAATGGAGAACAACGAATTGCAGAGCATCTGTTACAACTGACGACACCGTTGTAATTAAAACTACCAATTTGCATAATCACTGACGATGAAATCATTAGGCACAAACCTAATGATTCAATTAAACCATGAAGAAGAAAAAAGAGCCAACCCAATTATAACCAACCTTTTAGAAAGAATCATTAGCACATGCTTAATGATTCAAATAAACCATGAAGAAGAAAATGAGAGCCAACCCAATTATAACAAACCTATTAGAAAGAAAAGGAACAAAGGAAAAAACATATATTTATCTTGTGTTATTATATAACACTAACAAACTGAAAGCTACGGTTTTTGCATCCACATGGCACAAGATGAAAGGCTCCTACCTGAAAAACAAAAGAGCGTTGGTATTCCCCCGGGACCAGAACGAATGACACGGACGAGCTCAACAGTCTTCATAACCATCTGCAATAACAGGATGAGTGTGATAAAATGAAATATATATATATACATATATATATGTATATAAATATAAATAAATAAGTTATTTATAGAGGTCTAATACTGTCCAACTAAAATTAACTACTGATTCTGATTTCTGAATTCTGATTAAGCTATTTACTAAGAAAGCAAAAAAGGATATTTATGTTAAGTGGAAAAGTCCAATAATAATAATTTAACTAATATTTTATATATAAGAATTAAACAACTGTGACGTTTACTAAATGATTTTATTAAAATTAATAATTGATAATATAATTTGGTTTTTTTTAGTTTGTTTCAAAACCATTTCTACTTCGTGTTTAGTCTATAGGTAATTTTAAATTGGAATTTTAATTTGATGCTAAAAGTTTTTACTATCTTCGTAAAACTCGCTAGAATTAACTAGCAGTCATGAGATTTTTCAAATAATCTGTGGTGTCCATTTTTAGAGCCAACGATGACAACTTCACGATACGGTAGACCAGTTATACAAATAGGGATATATCGATACAACAAAAGGGCCTGCTGTAAGGGCCCCAGAGCCCAATGGCTCTGCTGTAAATGGTCCACGTACGGCTGCAGAGCATCCGTTACTACCGTTGACGATGTTATAATTAAAGCTTCTAACATACATAATCATTAAAAAAAACCATAATCAAATATGGAGTCAGAATGAGCAAAACCTGGTTTGATACTGGGAAGTATCAAGTAGCAACCTACTTGGGACGAAAATAAGAAGATTGATAAAAAACCAATTTTATAAAGATAATATAGAGAATTACATGAAAGTAAAGACAATTGTGATATAAAAATACTTAAAAAAAGCTGATGCATATTAAAGAAACAAAAAAAACAAGTGATAATTAAAGTAACCAATCGTGAATTCTGCAAAATGCAATATGGATTTAAGTACTTGGTTTAACCAAAAAATAAATGTATGTAATTGATATGAAATTAGGTCACTTTGGTGCTGCTACGGATTTTCTCTGAGCGACTTTGAACTTGTGGACAAAGCCACCTGTGAGTGTCCATGTTTCACTTTTTTCATTTGAGTAATTTTTGCTAGATAATGTTCTTTAAAACCAAATATGTAGAGTACGTGGCAGAAAGTAATGTACATCGACCTTTAGAAGGAGAAAGCAGTTTTTTAGTAGAGCATTGTCTCTGTCATTGAGACCGACAAAACGTCATATAGATAAAATATGAGTGACGGAGACAACGCTCTACAATGCCGAAATGTCATTCTAATGGCCGATGTATATTACTTTCTGCCGCGTACTGTATTTAAGTATTTCTATTTTTAGAGCCAATATTCACATTATCCAGATACGGCAGACCTGTGATCATAATAGGGCAGTACCGATATAACAAAAGGACACGAAGCACCGGTCGAAGGGTACAATGGCAATGCTGCAAGAAGTCAAGTACTTTCTGCAGAGCATCTATTACTACATTTGAAGATGAAGTTGTGAAGTTTACTAATGAACATAATCATTAAATTGTTTAAAAAACAAGAGACAATTTTACTGCACACTCAGAAGAAGAAGAAATTATAAGCAAGGTAGCGTTTATTACTACAATCGAAATGAAAACAACCATACTCTGTTCATGGCAAGACGTTAGTATAGGGCTCTTTCTGTAACTATGTTCTGTAACGTAATCCTATACAAATTACATAGACAAAAACCTCAGTGGGCGTTAACCATTTTGAGTTGCCAACCAATCACAAACATTCGAAACTCAATTCGAAAACATAGTTTAGTTTGTAACAAACGTAGTTTTGTTCCCCTCATAGGAGGGGAAAACTGATGCTGGAAGGGCGGAAATCCTAGCGGTTCGGATCACATGAGTTCGAATTAAAAATGAGGAGGCAAATCGCTTTGTACATATTTTAGGGATAATTATTGCACACACTATCCACGTCCACAAAAACATTAAATATAGCTTTTGATTTGGCTTTTTTAAGGATTATTTTGTTGTATTTAAAACATACTCAAAGAAATGAGTAAAATATTTTTCATTAGAATGCTATTTTATTAATCTGCATTCATAATTACCATAGTTTGGGAAGAACAGCTGAGTTATCCATATTGTAAGTTCAATAATGTGTTACAATTATTTATAATATCTATAATTTCATTTATTTTTTTATTTTTTTCATTCATTTATTCATTTATTGTATGTCTATAATTTCATAATTTCAGACTTTATAAATGCTCAGTATTTAGTAGGCTACCGGCAAATCTCCCAACGCGTCATCCCTCATAAGTTAACGAAAATTCAAAAAATTAAAATAAGAAAAAAGAAAGACAGAGACCACGTCAGAATAACAAAAGAAGTAATGAGGAAGGAATGTAAAATCTGCAGAAGAAATAAGAAGAGAACAAGCACAGCATACGAGTGCAAAGCATGTGATGGATCCCCAGGATATTGCGCAGAATGTTTTTTTGAGTTACATCCAGAATAGTGTCTGTATATTTTTGTACCCAAATAATCAGCTGTACGAGGACTCAGAATGGACAAAAGCTTACATTATGCTAATCCTCAAAGCTCTTCTTCGAATACCAAGTGATCAGTTCATTTTTCTAATTAATTTTAAGTATTGTTAAATAATAATACAATAAGACACATTCAGTATCTTTATTTTTTGATAAATATATATTTTATTTATAAAAAAATATATGTTTTTACTCTAATATAATTTCATATGGATAATATTTGTTAAATCAGTGTTCAAACCTAGACATACTACATAGATTTTGAAAGTTTTTGATTTCTTGCATCTCTATTAATACTAATGTAGTATGCTGGCAAGTATACAGGTTTGAATCCTTTACTTTATATAAAATTGCAATTTAACTTGTTCATTTCCTTCCACTCTGCCTATCTTCTCATTAAAATTAATTATTTTAATCGGTGATTCATTACCTACTACAATCAAAATAACAATTGTAAAATATTTAATATTCTATATCAATGTCTTCCAGAACCATTTTTCGGACTGTCGAAGTGCGGATACCCCGTGCTCCAGATTGGAAGATATAGATACAATCGTAGAAGTTCGTGCAAAGGTCTCAGAGTGCAGTGGAGATGTTACAAATGGAGTTCAGGGTGCAGGGCGTCTGTTATCACCTACAACAATGAAATTGTTAGTGTTAAGGATACGGTACATACACATTAGTAAGGAAACAACAGGCGCAAGCTGAAAACTAGCGCTGCACTCGCACACAACATTTAGCTGAACTTGCATCCTATTGCAAAGTTACTGTCAAGATCATCCTTGTCCTTATTCTAGATTCATCCCTGTTCAAGTATCACCTGGGCTTGACTGGTAAGCATCTTCTGACTGGGCAGAACTTGTAAGTTAATTGCCTTTACTTAATTATCATTTAGGCATTGACGCCCGGTCAGGTGACATTTGCAAGTCAGACCTAGTTTTAGACCTAGCTCTACTTAATAGTTTATAATTTGGTCTTTATCTGTATTGTTATTTTTTCTGAGTTCTTATATTTATGTCAGCAACTAATAGGCAATAAAAAATGATTCCTCACGCGCCATTTTAATTAGCTCTATGGGTCAACTGTCATGTCAAAAGTACGGTTCACCTTTAAAATAAGGATTAAACTCGTACTTTTAAGATGAAATTTGACACTAAAACTTAAAATGGCGCGTGAGGAGTTAAATTTTACGCGTTATAAATTAAAAATGTTGTATTTTATCAAATTTTTATCTATCTAACTTTTCATGAAAATTGTGCCTAGGGTACTTTCTGACGATGAATTGACTTATATGACACGTTCTATTTATTAATTATCTGTATTTCTTTTATAGCAATGTTCACGGTATCGAAATTTGGCAAGCCAGTACTTGAGTTGGATAAATACCGCTACAACGTAGACAACAAGTCGAATGGTTATAGATCCCTCTGGCGCTGCAATAAGAGAAGATATCTTGGATGTAAGGCTTCGCTGACGACGCTTGGCAATAAGATTGTTTTGTTTACAAACGGACATAATCATTGATTAAATTACTTGCTAAAGAGGAGTGTATTCGTAGTGCGCTGTAAACAAACGTAGTTTTGCTCTCATTTCAATAGGTACTAACCTATCAAACTCAATGAACTTTTGTTTTACGTCATACATATATACCTAGCCTTTTCCCATGTTAGTTGGGGTCGGCCATTCTAACCATATTTCTTCAGGTTGTTCTGTTTTGGGTCGTCATGGGGTTAATTTGGGTTGTTTAAAGTTCAATATTACTGACATCCAGCTTTGTCGAGGTCTTCCCCATCGTCTGGGTCCAGCGCTAACACTTTTTGTCATGTGAATCTCGGGTCTTCTCATAACATGGCCGTACCACAGCAGCCGTCTCTCCAAAAGTTAATTTTCGATTGGTGCTACTTTAAAGGTTTGAACTTGTGTACGAATTGGGTGAATACGAATCGAATACGAAATAAATTACGTTCTTGGAACTAATATCAATGTCTGTGGTTTTCTAGATTTCCGTTAAAATTACATACAAATTCGTAACCACAACGTTATTACACAGTAGTCTGGCAAACAATAGACATAGATATTAATTTAATTTAAACAACTTTGAATGTAACAAAATTACAGAGAGTAAAAATACAGGTCACACTTAAAAAACAAAGGGCGGCCTTATCACTTCCAGGCAACCCATACTTAAGAACTTACAGAACTGTAAGACGGGGAGTCACAATGCAGCTATATAATATATAGGTATACATAAGCATACACTCTAACAACCCTTTGTCACGGCGTCCAGTTTTTTGCAGGATCCCGTTTTCTGCAGGATCCCGTTTGACGGCGAATATGTTTGTATGCTAGCGTTTACACGAGCATTCCGCATGCGGGATGCTCGCTAGCATATAAACACATTCGCCATCAAACGGAATCCTGCAGAAAACGGGATCCTGCAAAAAACTGGACTGCCGTGTGAAAGGGGCGTAATAGTTACATACTATAGATATTAGTTTATAGAACGTGACTGCAAAATTACATCGAGTTTGATTGGTAAATATTCATTCAGAATCAAAGTAGGTTTGTATGGAGCGAGTGACGTCTCCGTCATTAAAATTGAATAATTACTTGTCAAAATATTTTTCGTGCTTTCGCTTCACTATCTTGCTTGCTGTAAGGCAATAATGATGTCAAGTTAGAACTTAGAGCGCACTTTTCGTATCTTAAAGTTCAGACTGTTTAAAAGAAAATTTACAAATAGCTTTTGAAAATCACACTAAATTATTATAAAGACGAAAGGTTGTATATGAGTGTGTGCTTGTGTGTGCGCGTGCGTGTGTGGATGTTTGTGTATGCGTGCACGGGCGCGTGTGTGTGTATGTGTGTATGTATTTTTTTACTCTTTCACGCAAAAACTGCTGGACGGATTTGGCTGAAATTTGGAGTGGAGATAGATTATTATCAAAGAGTTCCTATGGAATTTAAAAAAAAACCTATATTCACGCGAACGTAGTCGCGGACATCAGGTAGTATTACAAAAATCATGTTTGTTAAACTGTTTAGTGTAATATAATTTGCGAATTTAATTTTCGTTTATATTTACATTATTTATTTGAATATGCTGTACAATGTAATTTGCCAGTGTTAATAAAATTCTAATGTAATTTTTTGATTGAAAAAAGATTGATGTATACCTGTATATTTCAAATATATAACTATTTCTACTTATAAAATATTGATTGAGTGTTATTATATAGATATTATTCTTGTACGTTCGAACGTGTGAAGCATTCTGGCAAATAAATGATTATTTATTCATTTTAATTTAGTATCATTGACGCTGGATGTTTTTTTCTTGACTACGTCGGAGGTGCGGGATAGCGTGGGTGACGTAAGGGTGTGTGGGGCGTCCCCCCGCCTCATACCCTGATTGCCATCTCGACCTTTCGCGTACTATAGGTACCTATATCACTATTGCATACGGAACCACTGTATGAGTTGACCCTTCTTTAGAGTAGACCTCCTTGGCGCAGTGGTAATCAATCAATCAACCTGTTTGCGTCCACTGCTGGACATAGGCCTTTCCAAGAGCAAGCCACCGCACCTGATCCTCTGCCTTCCTCATCCACCCGCTTCCCGCTACCTTCTTAAGGTCGTCAGTCCAGCGGGTTGGAGGTTCCCACACTGCGCTTGCCGGTACGCGGTCTCCACTCTAGAACACGTCTGCCCCAGCGGCCATCGGTTTTGCGGCAAACATGACCTGCCCACTGCAGTGGTAAGCGTAGTGGGATTATAAGTGGGAGACTTTCCTAATTTTTTCCTTTTAAAACTGTGTAGCCATGCGATGTGAAATCGCAACGCAAAAAACTGCAATGCGATGCGATTAATTTATAATAAAAAGAAAAAATGCAGATACTCTAAATTTAGTCTCGAAAAAACATCAGAATCGACGGCACTGTTGCATAATCTGCGTACCAAGGAGCTACAAATTTTGCGCATCGTGGCATAAAATTCTGTTCTATTTTAATTTAGTATTTACCATCCAGGTCTAAGATTCTCGGTGTCGGAATATGGAGTTCTCCATCTGGGCGCGTACAAGTACATCTTTCATAGGAAGGTGAAACACAATATATGGCAGTGGCGCTGCTATGAAAGAGGATGCAAAGCCAGACTGGAGACGATCAACGACAAGATTATTTTGTTTAGTCATAAACATAATCATTGATTAAATTACCTAGATCCAGTTGCATCACAGGTGGTTAAAGTTACGTGACGTTTACCGTTAAACTTTGAACGCGAATAAAAAGCGAAAAGTAGATTTACTTAACAAGTCAACCTCCGTGATTAAGGTTAAAAGTATTTAGGTCCAAGTTTAACATTATACTGATAAGTGCAACACTAATGTTACTTTAACCGCGGTGCTGAGATGAAAATAATCTCTTGGAGGCAAAGCCGCACTAGGGAACATTGGAAAAGATGTGTTTTGTCACATATTTCATTATTTTGTTTTATTATTATCATTGATTAAATTACTTTTTGTGCTTTATGGCTGTTTTTTACCTTTTTTAGGGTTCCGTATCTCAAAAAGAAAAAGGAATCCTTCATCTTCATCTTCATCATTCTTCATTCTGGGCTGGTTTCCGCACTTAAACGTTTCCGTCTGTTGTGCGTGCATCGCCTTTCGCCAAAGGAATCCTTATAGGATCATTTCATTGTGTGTCTGTCTGCCTTTTTGTCTGTCTGTCTGCTTGTCTGTCTGTCTAGCCGTCTGTCTGTCTGTCATGTCTGTCAAAAACTTATAGGGAACTTTCCACTGACCTAGAATCACAAAGTTTGGCAGGTAGGCAGGGCGTTCCAAAAAGATATTCGTATTAGAAATGTTGAACCAGGCGATTTAGCGTTCCAGTACGATGCCGTGTTGAAACCGATAATGGATATGGGTTTAATAAAACTGCCACACCCCTTCAAAGTTAGCCTGCTTTCCTCTTAGGCTGAGATCTATAGAGCGCACTTAGACTTTGCTCAGGCTTAAGATTGAGTTAAAACGAGACAGATTTATGTGAGAGATATAGATCTGTCTCGTCTTAACTCTGTCTTAAGTCTAAGCACAGTCAGAGATTTCACCCAATTTACCACCAGCTGAGATTTCAGTCAAGTGCTCGCTTGTAATGGAATAAAAAAATTATACTATTTGTATTTCTTTGCAGTAATCTACACGTTATCCAAATTCGGGAAGCCAGTGATCCAACTGGGTAACTACCGATACAACTTACACTCGCAGTCGAAAACAGAGTCGAACAGAACCCGGTGGCACTGCCATAAGAGGAGGAGTTCTGGATGCAAAGCTGCGTTGACCACGGTTCATAATGAGATCGTGGTGTGCAGTCTCGATCATAATCATTGATTAAAACTGTTGATGAATTCTAAAAAAAATTTAAAACTTGCATTCGGTAGCAAGTTAGAGTGGGGGCACACGATGCGTTGCGGTGTCTCTGCCACGTCACATAGAAATATCTGTGGCGTGTCACACACGCGCACAAACCGTTACGAACAATATTTCAGTCATTAAATAAGTTTTTTTAGCATAACATTAATGGATGGATTTTGGCCAAGAATGGGCGTTTCCCATGGAAAATGTAAGTAGGTATATGCGCAGCCGGGGCGGGTCGTTAATTTGGAATAAATGCTTTGAGTTTGATTTAATACAATTATTTATTGATCTGAAGCCCGATTGCGGTAGAGTGACAGCTACAATGCCACGATCGCAGTACCTCTGATTGGTTAACACTCGCTCACTATTGGCGACAATGCATTGTTGCAACAATGATACCATAAATTCAGCCAATCACAACAATTGGGATTGTAATAATGATTCATGCTGTTTTCCCGCAATCGACCAACTACTTAAACATGTTGTCATTTCGGCGTAAAAAAACTGAGCTATGTAAATAAAGCTGAGTCTCAAAATAAACTCGACTCCACTCTTCTCCGTAGGTATGCGTCGAACCATAGGCGCCGTCCTATTGTCATCGCTCGCGCGATGATGCGATGTGATTTTATCGTGCGTTGCATTATAATATGAACGCATCGCATGATCGCGCGATCTTCAATAGGACATAGTTTGTTTGAACGCACGGACGCGCAATCATTTTTTGTCGGACGCACGCATCTTCGCACGAGCGATGACAATAGGACGGCGCCTTAGAATTTAAAAAAACGTACTTTCAGATCATTTCTTCACGATGTCAAGATGTGGGCGTCCAGTACTCCAAGTGGGTGGATACAGATACCACAAGAACAACCGAAGCAAAGGCACAAAGGCAGTCTGGTTCTGTGGCAAGGGGAGGAGGAACGCTGCATGCCGTGCTTCCGTCACTCTGGTCGATGACACCATCGTTTACTATAACCATGCGCACACTCATCCACCTTATAATTAGACTAGCTTATGCTCGCGACTTCGTCTGCGTGGACTACATTTTTTTTTAAAGTATATTAGCCATGTTAAATGACTAATATTCCCCTTTCCTCTCCAACTAAGCGTCAGGCTTGTGCTAGGAGTAGGTACGACAATAGTGCAACGGGCGGGGTTTGAACCGTCACTCGACCTTTCGGTTTTGAGTCCACTCCTTTACCGGTTGAGCTATTAAGGCTCCTTATCTTCTCAGTAAAATTAATTATTTCTATCGGTGATTCATTACTACAATCATTTCAAACCCTTATATAACCCACTTAGGGGTAGAATTTCGAAAAACCCTTTCTTATTGGATGCCTACTCTTTACAAAGTATACACCCTCCAAATTTCATGTCTCTAGGTCCAGCGGTTTAAGCTGTGCGTTGATATATAAGTCAGTCAGTCAGGACTTTGAATTTTATATATAAACAGATTAATCCATTCTGCTTTTATTAAATGCGAACGTGTGTCTGTCTGGTACCTTTTCACAGCTCAACTGCTGAACTGATCTAGATAAAATTTGTCACAGAGAGAGATAGTTTACGATAACTATGTACGTTCAAGTCTAGAGAAAAAGATCAGTTTTAAACAAGAGACGAAAGAGATGAAATCACTTTTCAGTAAATACTAAAAGGGTACTTTACGTTACAGTACTTTAGTTACTGTAATTTGACTGTTGAATTAGTTTAAAAGTTAACTTCCTTGGCTGTGACATTCGGAAAATAATTGATAGGTAAATTATTATTTCACATAGGTACTACTTTCTTATTGTATTGAATCGAAAGTATCGTTTATGGAGTAGAGTTTATTGAAGACTGAATACGAGGAATAAAATCTCTTAAATTATAAGCACAAATTATTGTCAAATACAAAAAAAATTAAAGTGAGTATGTACTTAACGGCCAAAAAATAAATTGTCTGACATAGAATAATAGGGTGATGGTAAAAAATAAGACAATTTTATTTACACAAACAATTTTATTTTTATTTGCACTGCATAAAGATGTCTACATTAATAAAATACATTAAAAGTACACAATGGTTTAATTTATGTTATAATGATGATGTGTGTACACTTTGTAGTGAGTAACTATACATTTTTGAGCACTTCAATCTAGACATAATTAAAAAATACATCTCAATAAATTGACCTATATTTCCTCAGCTTTATTTCCTTTGTCATACGGCTGAAATTGATTACGGTATTAAGACAAAAAAAAAAACAGGCGGAAATTCAAGGGTGTGTGTTGTGCCTAACTATAATAATTTTAATTTTATGATTTTAAGCTTATTTCGTGGTTTAACGACACATTTTAATGTATATAACGGGTTCATACCACGATTAATTTGTTGTTTTTATTTGTCGATATTTCAACCCAATTGCACGGGTCGTGGTCACGACGAAAGAGGGGACTTCGCTACTGCCCTTGACAGCTCGAACTTCATCTCTCGCAGCACCGCAGTCCCGTCGTGACCACGACCCGTGGAATTGGGTTGAAATATCGACAAATAAAAACAAAAATTAATCGTGGTATGTACCCGTTATATACATTAAAATTTTAAATTTGTTTCAGTGGTAATAGTAACGTTCACGACGACAAAACGTGGATGTACGGTGTTGAACATAGGAAAGAACACCTACTACAGGAAAGCAAAATCCAAGAATGCCCTATGGTACTGCAAGAAGACAGGCTGTCGAGCTTCAGTGTTTGTGTGTATCTTAACATCTATAGTCGAGTTTAAGAATGATCATAACCACGGTTAGAGCCACGACAAAGCGCGCTCCATAAAAACGAAGTTTGGTTTCTATTTGAATATTAACCAAACCACTCTAGAAACGAATATCTTTGTTTGTGGTTTGTCAGAACTCAGATATGATGCAGATATCCGTAAAAACAATACATATGTACGTATTTTAATGTAGATAAAAACATCAATTTCATCGTTGTATTGTAGCTGGAGGGTTGTTGCAAAGGACCAGCTACATATTTTTTTTTAATTTTTTATTCAGATACAAGTTAGCCCTTGACTGCAATCTCACCTGGTGGTAAGTGATGATGCAGTCTAAGATGATAGCGGGCTAACCTGGAAGGGGTATGGCGGTTTTTATTAAACCCAAACCCCTTTGGTTTCTACACGGCATCGTACCGGAACGCTAAATCGCTTGGCAGCACGGCTTTGCCGGTAGGGTGGTAACTAGCCACGGCCGAAGCCTCCCACCAGACCAGACTAGAAATTTAGAAATTATAAAATTCCAAACCCCTGCCAGGAATCGAACCTGGGACCTCCCACTATTAAGACCACAGCGCTCACCACTGCGCCAGGGAGGTCGTCATACAATGATGTACAGGTTTATTTTACACTTTACAACTGTTATGCTATCTATCTATACTATTATATAAAGAGGTAATGTCGTTAAGTTTGTTTGTAGGGGGTAATCTTTGGAACTACTGAACCGATTTTAAAAATTCTTTCACCAGTAGAAAGCTACATTATTCCTGAGTGACATAGGCTATACGGGATCTTTAAAAACCTAAATCTACGCGGGCGGAGCCGCGGGATCAGCTAGTTTATCTGTCTGTATGTATGAACGTGTAGATCTTTTAAACTACGCAACGGATTTTAATGCGGTTTTCACCAATACATAGAGTAATTCAAGAGGAAGGTTTATAGGTATAATTTAATATTGATTTCTGTTGATTTGTTGAAATATGACTATATTTGAACAAAATGTCGGAAGAAATCAAGCTTCCATCGAAAATTAACAAATATTACGCGCAAAAAACGAGACGGAGGCGGCGGTGGTTGCATTTATAATATTAGTATGGAAGTAACACTACATTAAGTATCTACATTGCCACCCATGCGAAGCCGGGGCGGGTCGCTAGTATATAATACAATGGTAGAAGATGCTGATGTGACGAGCGTATGATAGGGAATCTGGATTCTTGATTCGTGCAAGATCAGGAGGATTCTCCACTGCGTTCCAAATTTGAATGTTGTTGTGTGGAAGCTGTGAAGTTTTCTTAACAGCTGCCAGCCAGCCAAATGACGATAGAGGTTGCACCTCTACAGTATGTACCCGTGTACATACCACGATTAATTTGATGTTTTTATTTGTCGATATTTCAACCCAAATGTACGGGTCGTGGTCCTGTCGGGACTGTGGTGCTACGAGAGATGAAGTTCGAGCTGTCATGGACAGTAGCGAACTACCCTCTTTCTTGTTATTTTCACTGGAACCTCACGAGCTGTCCGGCTAAATACACTCACAACGTCATTATTAAGATGTCGTATGATGCTGTCTTGGTTTGCCAAATTCTAAAACTGGATTCCACATACTTGCTAGTATAAAATCATCCTCACAATTGAAATTGTTACCCAAGTGTCGTAGTTTAAAGTCTTCACTTTAGATACATATGTAACGTGTCTTCTTATTTTTTTTCATATATTGTATAATATCATTGGTTTCAATGTTACATATATTTTGATAGGTATGTTTTTTTTTTTGCATTACTTCTACACTATTTACCATATGTATTTACTCATTGGCAGGGTTACCATTGTTTTGAATATATTTTAAACAAATAATATTTTGTTTTTTTAATGTTTTTTCAACCCTGCTAATCGGTCATTTAGTGAAACAATAATTTGTGATGTGGGAACTAGGTAAAAACCGATGCTTTGAGACACAAGGACTCCAAAACTATTTTGTACCTATATAGAACTTTTATCAAACAACATAATATGTAATGCTATTAGGTATTTATTACAAATACTAGGGTAGTTGATGATTAATCCGTCCTTTGTATCACAACTTTTAGGAAACGCATTGGACAAATTTCCTCCCCGCGTTCTGTTTGGCTTAAGTTTTACCTAAATAAATCAGAATGAAATTTTGCATTAATAATTAGTAAATTTAATATATATTTTAATGAAATATTTTTTCTATTAAAAGCTTTTTATTGAGAAAAGTAAAACAAGCTTATTTTATTGAGAAAACCTTTTTTAAGTTATGCTTTTTTATCTCATTGCTCGGACGAACGAATTTACAGTACGTGACAGAAAATTCTATCTTTAGAAAGAGATAGCGGTTTTGTAGAGCGTTGTCTCCGTCGTTGAGACTTGAAATAATTTGACACAACTTTTTTATTGAAAATTCGTTATCTAATTAATTTTCAATACCTACTTAATTGAAATGGCGTAATAAGTAATCAGTATTCAATTAAAATGTTAAGAGGGCAATATAAGAATGGCTCTGCTGCAATAAACTTACGTTACTTTTATCTTATCATTAATCACCTTCCTATGTTGCAGGATACTTTTCAGTGTCAGAAAAAGGAAAGCCCATACTAGAATTCGGTAAACACCGGTACTATCTAAATAGCAAAAGCGGCACAAAAGCTACTTGGTATTGCAGTAGGTATTACAGAAGACCGAGATGCCAATCTTCTATCCTTGTCGTTGATGATATCATTATTCATGTAAAGAACGATCACAATCACTAAAGGTTTATCAAAAGACCGCCATCAACCGCAAGAAGCGTAAAAAGCCTTTTTATAGGATAGCTTAAAATGAAATGAATGAATGAATGAATAAAATATGCTTTATTGTAATTAAAAAAAGAAAGACAACAGTAAAACAATAAGCAACAAGAATTGAAGTAGGTTCCTACAATTGGCGGCCTTATCGGTTTAAAGCGATCGAAACCACGTTACAGAAGATATGCCTAGTGAGAATTAAGGGTTAAAGGGAAAATGTGTGTGATTGCGGCAGCAAGAGTCGGCAGTATCGGGCGCATCGAAGAAAAGCTGATAACGACAGCTGTGCTGACTCAACCATTGCGTGTCTAATGTGGATATAATGTTTTATGCTAAAATAGCTGATGCTTGCGATTTCGTTCGTATGGATTTAGATTTTCAAAAATCCTGTGAAAACTCTGTGCTGTTATTTTGAAATATAGAAAAACGATGTAAATCATAATCCGAACTCAGTTGCCGAAATCATTCCTACAATCGCATGAAATACGTCGGTCTAAATCGATTCTGTTAATTTTAAATAAAATGCACTGGAAGAAATATAACGTTTCATTAAAAATATTCCTATATTTAGGGGATAGATTCCAACTCGTATTATTCTATAAAAAATATGATAGTTTTGAGAATCATGCTAAAAAAATTCTACAATTTTGTAAGGCGTTATCTTGTTTTCTCGCACGTTTTTTATCTCTTTCTGCCTTTTCACTTTTATTTTTAACTAATACTTTCACTTTTATTTTTCATAATCACCTAACGTGGTTAATTTGTTTGAACAAAATCTCTAAAGTTTTAGAGATTTTGTTCTAAATTGATATACCTATCTAAAAGTGTTATCCTACGTTCTATGTAGAAAAAACTAATCTTTATTGTAAAAAATAAAAAAAAAAATAATTTAAAAAATAAATTACATTTCTATATTTTAAATTCTCATATCTTCTTTTAGCACCCCAGTTTTCATCGACCATCAATGGGAGGCCCGTTCTACAAATAGGATACTATCGATACTACAGAAATAATAGAAGTAGAGGACGAAAAGCCACATGGTTTTGCGCAAGGAACAGCAGCAAACCTGGATGTAAAGCCTCCGTGATCGTTGTTGATGGAATGATCATTGATGTCAAGAATGAACACAATCATTGATACAAAAAGAATGTATACCTAGTATATTTTATTACGAATTTGATACCTAAGGTTCTATAGACACAAAATAAATCAACGAAGAAAAGCCAATAAACGTGGATGTAAATTTTCTGTGATCGTTGTTGACGGGATGATCATTGATGTCAAGAATGAACACAATCATTGATACAAAAAGAATGTATACCTAGTATATTTTATTACGAATTTGATACCTAAGGTTCTATAGACACAAAAGAAATCAACGAAGAAAAGCCAATAAACGTGGATGTAAATTTTCTGTGATCGTTGTTGATGGAATGATCATTGATGTCAAGAATGAACACAATCATTGATACAAAAAGAATGTATACCTAGTATATTTTATTACGAATTTGATACCTAAGGTTCTATAGACACAAAAGAAATTAACGAAGAAAAGCCAATAAACGTGGATGTAAATTTTCTGTGATCGTTGTTGGCGGGATGATCATTGATGTCAAGAATGAACACAATCATTGATACAAAAAGAATGTATACCTAGTATATTTTATTACGAATTTGATACCTAAGGTTCTATAGACACAAAAGAAATCAACGAAGAAAAGCCAATAAACGTGGATGTAAATTTTCTGTGATCGTTGTTGGCGGGATAATCATTGATGTCACGAATGAACACAAACATTGATATAAAAAGGAATGTATTATTACCCAGTATTTATGAAATGACAAATTTGATATCAGGGATAATATTATAGAGATAATAGAAGTCACTTAAGAAAAACCAGTAAACCCAGATGTAAAGCCTACACGATCGTTGATGTAAAGAATGAACACAATCATTGATACAAAAAGAAATGTTTTTGTACAATTACTTTGATATGAAGAAAAGGAAACGAATGTTATGAATCTGTTAATTGCCTTATGTTCAATATTGAATTAAAAAGTTGCATATTACCAGTAGAATCTATGGCAAGAAGAATAATAATTATATCCTTGCAAAAATCAGCAGCAAATGAATTATATTAAATAAAGACAATGTAAATACCACTAAAGTGAATATTATTGTGATTAGACAATGAAATTTTTAGTCTGGTTTTAATTTTTTATTTACCTATACTAGATTTAGTTATAGCCCACAGTTTCTCTCGCGTGCTTTTAAAAATCTTATACTTTTTAAATCTGACCTTATTCCTTGTCTAGATTATAAAGGCAACGTCTGTGTAAAATTCAGCTTTCGCTCGAAGGGTTTGTTGGGCTGCGCGTTGTTGAGTCAGTCAGTGAGTTACGACTTTTCTTTTTCATATATTCACGATTTAGAATGAAATAACACTTATTTAAAATTAGGGGTTGCTCGTAAATTCTCTAAAGATCTTAGTTAATATCGCAATTTTGACATTTTTCAACTATAAGTATACTGTTTCATTAAGACGGCTCGTAGGTAGGGTACGGGTTTCGGGAGAATGAGTGACGATGAACTCCTTGATTTTTACGTCAATTGTCACCGGTACTATAAGTGATATGATATATATGATTATATGATTATATATGATTTGACTGATGTGAAACGATTTACATTATTTCTAACCGACTTCCAAAAAAGAGGTGGTCCTCAATTCGGCCCATTTTTTTAATGTATGTACATCGATGTCTATGCTTGTACCTACAATATTAATTCACTATGAACACTTCCTGAATCTTGTAACTTGGGCAGTAACTCTGCGGCATCAGGATTAAGGAGTTTGCTCCAGAAATTTTTATGGGACCACCACGGAAACTTCCTCTGTGGATCAAAAAAAATATTTCCAAATCGGTCAAGAAACCTCGTAACGTATGAGAACTCAACTATTTTTCTGTTTCAGTACACAGATTCACTACAACGAGATTCGGCAAGCCTGCTATCCAGGTTGGGAGGTTCAGATTTAACAGGAACAACCGCAGTGTTGGTCCCAGAGCTCTGTGGGTCTGTTGTAGAGTCAGTTCTGGATGCCGAGCTACTATCACGACTATCAACGATATTATTGTTAAGGAGAAAACTCTTCATAATCATTGATATAACAATTTTTTTTCCAAGACATCTAAAGGTACGAGTTCTCGCTGCGACAGAAACTGGAGACAGAGACGAGAGACAGAGACGCACGATTGCGATCGTCACTTAGCTTAAGGTTGACCTTCCTCTGTGACGTCAATTGGCTTATAGTTTTCTATGGTAATTTCATAAAGGTGGACTTTTGAATCGAGTGTGTGACCGCGATAGAGTGGCAGCTTTATGTACTTTGCAAATGGAAACGTCATTCGAGCACAACGACACTGACGCGGCCGTCAGTCAGGCGTCAGTGTCGCTGCACTGAAATGACGTTGCATAGTAGATTAATCTGCCGCTTTGATGCGGCGTCACTGACGCGACAGATGCTCGACTCGAAAGTCCATCTTTATGAACTGTATAGTACAGATTTTAAGCTTATTTCGTGGTTTAATGACATATATTTTAATGTAGATAACGGGTACATACCACGATTAATTTGGTCGACAGCTCGAACTTCATCTCTCGCAGCACCGCAGTCCCTACGTAACCACGACCCGTGCAATTGGGTTGAAATATTGACAAATAAAAAACGCTAAATTAATCGTGTTATGTACCCGTTATCTACATTAAAATATGTATACTACAGATAGCCCTCGCTCGTCTCTGCCTCCAGTTTCTGTTTGTTTGTTTTGGCGTGAACTTGTACCTAATTTAAGGCTACTTTGGATCAGGGATGTGCATAAAATCTACCAGTACCTACCATTTTAGCTCTGATGGAAGTTTCATGATAAATCTTTGCTACTCTTGCGCAAATCCTTTATGAGTAGGCCTTATTAGGGATGTTGCAAATCATAATAATTAGTTTAGGTATATTTGAGGGATGTAAAGATTTATTTACCTGAGGTGTTTTATAATCTACTTCATAAAAGGAAGGGGATTTTTTTGGGTCGAAATATTGATAAATTAGTTTTTTATGCGAATTTTTGTTTACCTAGGCGGGTTCTATTTTTTTAATTGTCATATAAATTAGATTAATATTTTGATTGGATTGGATACTAGAATAGAACAATAGAAATAATTGTTAAGTAGGTAGGTACTTAAAAAAATTATATCATAATGTTGTTTAATTTTTTTAATTCTTTTATTTCCACACCAAAAAATTATAACTATGAATAATTATAATTATAAACGATAGTTATATTTTTAGAGTTTTTACTTTCGTGATAAATAAATGCACAAAATATAGATTACTTATCAGTTTAACTTGTTATTGTAGTTTTAGTTAATATTTATCTAGCAAAATATACTAGGTTACCTTGTCTATTGGGTACTTTCCATTGGTAGGTCTTATAGCAGACATGAGGAGAAAAATTTGAAAACTGAATTTGTGGTTACATCACGAAAAAAAATTTAAATGTGTTCATGAACAAATATTTCTATTTTCAACTTTCAAGTGGGTATCATATGAAAGGACTACTTGTACAATCTAAATCAGATTTTTATTTATTTCTAGGCATAATAGTTTTTGATTTATCGTGCAAAATGTCGATAAAATACGATTGTAGTACGGAATCTTATTGTTACTCTATGTGCATAAAAATCTTTAACAAATTGCCGATGGAGATTAAAATGCTTCCATTTAAACAATTCTGTCATAAATTAAAAAAATGGTTGCAAGAAAAAAATTTTTATACAGTGGATGACTTCGTACGACATATTAAGGCTTAATTTCGAGATTTGATTAAGTAATTAATTTCATCAATGTAATTAATTTATTATTATGTTAATATTAACATGCACTTAAATAAGACTATTTTAGGTTTTCTCTGACATCATATTTTAAATTTATTTTTTATTTTTTAGTACCTATGTTAATAGTAACTAAATGTGTAACTGACACTATTGTAAAATTGCGCGCCATTGATGGCAGATTGTAATTGGACTTTAATATTTTTAAGACCCTATGTACATACAATTTTGCAATTAATAAACTTATCTTATCTTATCTTATCTAAACTTCAGTGTGTGAGGCTGACTCGCACTTGGCCGGTTTTTGTTTCAGTCGAAGTTGAACTAATGTCAAGTTTTTCTACAGAACTGATGATAGTCCACACCAAGCGCGGGAAGCCTCTTCTCATAATCGACGACTGTAGGTATAACTGTAAACACACCATTGGAGCGAAGACCTACTGGGTCTGCAATAAGGCACCGCAAGGATGCCGGGTTTCTGTGATCACGTTCGACAATGTGATTATTAAAACCAAGAACATTCATAATCATTAACGGTCTGTAAACAGCCCCCCAATTGAGTAAGAAAAACGTATTCATCGCTATCGTAGTCGTCAACAAATTCTCCCCTTTGATTGGCTGTAAAAAATGTAAACAGCGAATCAACCTATCAAAGGGCAGAACTTTTTGACGATTACGATAACGATGAATACTCTTACTTATGTAAGAATAACGATTCTTACATAATTGGGGGGTTGGTGTGCCCAAAAAAATGCTTTTTTTGTGATTTGATTATAATTATGATCATGAGTGTAATGTAAACAATCAGAATCATTAAGATTCAGATATTATTTAGAACAGAATCATTAATTTTCTATACAAAAGTGTATACACTTTTGTGCCCTTTAGTTTGAAGTTTATAAAATGCAATTTTTTGTTTGATTAGGTATGAGTATTGGATTAGGAGCATGATTAAGATTATTATTATTTAAGTTTATCACATCATCGGCCCACATGGATGCAGGTTCTTGTTAGTGATCTCCTACTAAGTGATTATTATCATCCAAAGATTCTCAGAATCATTGTTTATAATTTTTTTCATTTTTTCAATAAAAAATAGTAGAAGTGTGAAAGAACAAAAAAACAAAAGAACAAGAAGAAAGAAGAACATACAAAATACCTACTAACTAATTTTTTTATAAAATTGTATTTTGGATAATAAACTATTCTAATTGTACTTTCGATATTTTTTTGTCTTAGTAGTAAGTACCTACTTAAATATGATAAAAATATTTTCTGAATCCACATATATTTATATAAATTCGAATATAATTAATAATTAAATTTTTTTAAATTAATTTATTTTTAGTTGTATAACTTCTTGACACTCTTTATTCGCATGTGGTGTTTACCTGTAATTAGCTTTTCATTTTGTCTAACATCTTTTTCTATTTTTAATTTTGTGTTTGATGTAAATGATAAAGGTGTTGGTGAACCTAATAAAAAAAACATTGTGAATAACATAAAATAATGACTTGATAAAAATACGTAATCACGAATAAAAATACATTTTGCAACGTACGTAAATAAATTCAACATTTTTTTTTCATTTTTGCAGTACAATTTGGCGTTTCCCACAGAGGTAACCCGATAGTAATGGTGGGCCCACACAGATTCAAACGAACGTCCTCATACGGTATCAAAACTTGGTGGCATTGCGTCAAAAGATCGGCTAATGGTTGCTCTGCCAGTGTTAGCTTAATCAAGGACCATGTTTATAAACTCAATATGAACCATAACCATTTCTAGAACATGTGTAATGTGCATTGCCAAGAAGTTGGGTCATTGGCAAAATTGATCCGTTTCAATACAGGGTGTAAACCAGAACGCTAGCAAAAACTTAGCGTTATTGTTATACTACCTAAACACAATCCAATACCAATAACCATTTGCCTAATTTTGTAGTTTTAGTGATTTAGTATTTTTCAAACCCGTAATGTATAGCGTGCAAAACTCGAGTCATTGTCAAACTTAATTAACTTATTTATTGGTGAAGACTTTTAGATTTCTTTTGATGAGATTGGTCATGAGTTCATTAATATAATCAATAAAATACCTACTTAGCTCTTAAAATAGGTGTAAGTATTCTTATTTATTAAGTAGCATTTAAAATTAAGCATAGTTATAATTATCATTGCAATTATATTATGCATAGATAGAAATTAGAAATATATTTTTCTTTTTTTATTATAATATTTTTCAAAGTGCCTTTTTAAGTATTATTATTCAGATAGTAACAATATAATATTATAAATATTTGTTTAGTGGTAATATAATTATGTATTTGTATCAGTTACATTAGTAGATATTATAATATGTTAATAAAATATTAAATACAAATAGTTAAAAAAGAACGATTTTTAATTATAACTTTTTTGACGCTCGCTTTGGTATGGTATTTTTGAAATATTTACATAGTTTTTTTGCGATTTAAGTTTTTTCTATTCCATGTATTGATCAAACAATCATAAAGTAATGATCATGAGTTATATATAAAACAGCGGCAGTCAGAGGACTGCCGACAGAAGTTAACACTTCAAACAATAACATTACAGACTTTGTTTGAATTGAATTGTGCTTAAAATTTTATAATATATAAATGAAAACCACGTTTTTACATTTATCTGCACTTTAAATTAACATTACCATGTCGGGATGCGACCTTGAAGTTTTTACACACCAAAAAAATCGCCAATCGCGCTTGAAGATGTTTTCAATTCAAATGTTCATTGTGTTTTCGCAGGCTTAGTTCCCTTTTACTCAACGACCCGTTATGGTAATCCTCTGCTGATCATTGATCCGTACCGTTTCAACAAACGCAGCGACAGTAGGGGGCCGAAGACTAACTGGGTCTGCGTCAAGAAGGACAGTCAGTGCCGTGCCACAGTGATGACTTTGGATAACATGATCATCAGATACAATAATATTCACAATCATTGATTTATAATAATCACTCCTTATAAAGTCATGATAGCCATGATAGCCATGATATTCGGGAGGTCGGGGGTTCGATTTTCGGAGTTATGTGCGTTTTAAGAAATAAAATATAGTCGCTTTAACGGTGAAGGAAAACATCGTGAGGAAACCTGCATGCCTGAGAGTTCTCCATAATGTTCTCAAAGGTGTGTGAAGTGTGTCAATCCGCACTTGGCCAGCATGGTGGACTATGGCCAAACACTTCTATTCTTCTTCTATATATTCTGTTCTAAGAATTAAATAGAGACATGTCTTAGATTTTTTAGCTAATGTTATTTTTTCTAGTCGACCTAAAGCTATTTTGTATTTATTTCAAGAGTTATTCTGTAATTATTATTTTATTAGTAAGTACTTTAATTGTAGTTGAAAATATTGTACAAGATTTTTTTTAAATAATATATAAAAAGGCTCAAAAACCTGATTTTTCTGGGAAACCTTATATTTTTATTCAATAAGCTTCCTCCTTTTTGATTTTATTCGATCGATCTTTGTTTGGGCAATGGGTGAAGGCGACGCTATGTAGGTTTTACCGATAATTAAAAATCTATTCAAGTATTTTTCATTTCATTTAAAACAAAGTCTTTAAAATGTCTGAATTTATTTCAACGAAATTGTGACTTCTTTTTAACCAACTTCAAAAAAATTACATTTTCAATTCAGCGCATATTTTTTATAATGTATTTTTATATTTGATTAGTACTTTACATTATATATAATAGGCATATTATTTTTATATTCAATCGTAATTAAAATTAAATTTTAAATTAAGAAAAACATTTCTATATTGTAAAGTAATATTGTTAAGTAAAGTACTTACCTGGTATGACTGTGCATTCGGTGGTAGGTAGCTTTTTGAAGTTGGTTTATTTTTAATTTTTTAATAATTAATAACTTCAAGAAATTCAAATGATTGTAACCCCTTCCTATTTTCAGCATTTTTCGGCTACACCACCGGTGGAAAGAGATGCTTGGACATAGGCAAACACAGGTTCACCATACACCAGAATGAGGGCGCCAAGATTAGATGGCGGTGTATCAAGAAGACCTCAGGATGTCCGGCGTTCGTGACCACGATTGATAATGTGATAATTAAAGTACGACAGGTGCATCATCACAACTAATTTTAGGTATATCACCGAATATAGAAACGCTTCTTAATAATTAAGAACATCTTAAGTATTTGTTTGATCGTTGTAATCTTTTTCGGAATTTGGTCCATATAAACAGTAAACTCAAAAAATCTCCTCAAACATTTGAAATGAGAACGATTTCAGATTAGCGTTTTTACGCATGTTTTTAGCCCAAATTATACGTGCAAATACGCGCGCATCTCGTATGAGCGTAGACGCGCTTATAAGCTCGGATATGAACGAGCCATGGAATCCATATTGCCACTGACCCATTAGATCAAGTCAACACGCTAAAATGAGCGTGTGCACGCGCTTGTATAAACGCATTTACCAATCAAAACGAGTGTAATACGCGTATTACATACGCTAGTCTGAAGCCGCCCTAAGTGGGTGGTGGTATATACAGAAAACCTGAAGACCGATGTATAGTTCCATGGTGGTACAAATACAAATACAAATACAAATTTCTTTATTGCGAATCTGGGTAAACAGTGGAGATGTGACAAAAACAAAAAGGTACAGCCAAATTCTGCCTATTAGCATGCAATATGTTATGATATACCTATATATATGGCGTGGTATACTTCCGACGCTACTTATGGGCCGAGCATAAATACTTATTGGCTAAGAAATACATTTTCGCTACAGGGTGAGTCTGAAAGTAACTCACGCGCGTGAAACTTGCGCACTAGTGGTTACGCGTGAAAGTGTACATTGCGTCAGTGTGTGTGACGGATTGTTCAGACTTCGTGTACACTCACACATACAGATACGACGACACTCAACCACAGAATATATAATAATACTACACAACCAAGAGACACGCGCGTGAGTGAATCGCAACAAGCGGAAACCAACTCAGAGCGAAGAAGAAGCGTACAGTACGCGGCCGAAAGTAATGTACATCAGCCTTTATAATGACATTTAGGCTTTGTAGAGCGTTGTCTCTGTCATTCATACCTATTTGACGTTTTGTCGGTTTCAACGACAGAGACAGTGATCTACGAATTTGCTATCTCCATCTATTTATTCATCCAAATATTTGATTGAAATAAGAAGTTTCATAATTAATTGCATATTATTTTTGATTAGATTCTAGTACGATAGATAGATAGAAATACTTTATTGCACACAAAAAATATTACATAACATGACAAAAACAATGAAACTAAAACTAAAAAGTAATTGTATGCAAAGGCGGCCTTATTGCTCACAGCAATCTCTACCAGGCAACCTTTGGTGAAAGGAGAAACTAGGTGTGTTGGATAGTACTTACACGCAATACAGAAAAATGAAGTAGTATAATATTATATTATATTAACATAATTAACGATAAATTACGATAGATAGATAGGAGAATAATAAATGTGACCTCATAATTTAGGACTTAGATTAACTACTTGATGATTAATACGAAGTACTTCTATGAATGTGCAATTTTAATTATTATGTGAGGTAGCTGTAATTTTTATTAATATTAATTATTAGGTAAATTGCACTGTGATAGTGTGGTTATTGTCACTACATTAACATATTTATTTAGTCTATTGTTAACTCCAGGTTAATTAATGACATAATTATGGACAAAGGGTTAATTACTTTAAATTAATTATTGTATTTAATTTTTATTTATTAAAAGCCTGAATTTCTCCTACGCTGGTATTGTTCGCGCCCAATGCGTACTGCGTCACTGATGACACTGATGCTTAAGAGGAGTTTATTCGTAGCGAGTTCCAAACAATACGTTTTTTTTTTAATTTAGATACAAGTTAGCCCTTGACTGCAATCTCACCAGGTGGTAAGTGATGATGCAGTCTAAGATGCTAGCGGGCTAGCCTGGAAGGGGTATGGCAGTTTTTACTAAACCCATACCCCTTTGGTTTCTACACGGCATTGTACCGGAAAGCTAAATCGCTTGGTGGCACGGCTTTGCCGGTAGGGTGGTAACTAGCCACGGCCGAAGCCTCCCACCAGACCAGACCAGAAATTTAGAAATTATAAAATTTCATATCCCCGCCGGGAATCGAAGCCGGGACCTCCCACCAATAAGATCACAGCGCTTACCACTGCGCCAGGGAGGTCTTCTGTAATAAACTCCTACTCTAGTACGCAATAGGTCGAGATGGCAATCGGGGTGGAGACGCCCCGCACACCCGCACAGCCCCCTCGCTAACCCGGTGTAGGTGACGTGCGGGTGTGCGGGGCGTCCCCCCGCCTCGTACCCCCCTTGCCATATACACCTGTCGCGTACTATAGTTTGGCTTGTCGATGAAGTTTTACTGCTAGATTTCCGTAAAAATAAACCAAACGACGTTTGCATAGAAAACGCTGGGGAGCGCGTTCGTATCCGACCAAAATCAGTATAGAAGGAATTCAGGTTTAAGCTCGAAAACAGCATTTATGTTAATAAAAGAAATCATTTACTTAGTATTATATTCTTAACGTTATTTTCCACAAAAAACTATTGCTATGAGATATCAAGGGCTGCATCAGCCCTATTTTGTATATTTGAACGTAAGCATGAGTTTGTGTTTGCATGTATATGTGAAAATGCCCTTTAAGTACGTTGGCCCAACGCGCTTCACGAATGCATTCGGCAAACTAATAGCTACATGGCGTATATTTGCTGCGTGCGCCCAACATTGGCCTACTTGCGAGTTGTGTAGCTTTTCACACAAATCAAAGAATTCTGTCGCTATTTACAAACAGTGTAGACATGTTGGCCCACTCGCTGAAAGCGTTTGGCCAACGTGAACTTCAGGTATAATTAGTGTTAAGTCGCACTATAAAAATATATTATGAGTAATATTTTATTATGTTTGATAAAGAGAAACAAAGATGTAAAATTTAACAAATGAGAATAACAGAGTATGTACAGATGTATTAAATTGTATATAATATATTATATATAAGTTTCTTTGATTTTTAGTGGTCCGTATACTCAAAAGTAAAAAATTAACTAACTTAAAATAATTTCGGTGTCTGTTGGTTTGTCCTTCTATCACAGATGTTTTATTCAGAAACAATTAACTTGAAAAGTAAAAGTAGAAAAATAAATTTTAAGTACATTCTTACCTGAAAAAGATCTAACCCATAAAAAATTAATTCTCAGATATTGACTTTAAAGTTCAGACTTTAAAGTTAAATATCTAAAAACGAACTCTAGTTAAACTAAAACTGGGCAAAACTAATATTAGGCCAAATTTACCTACACGGATTTGAAGTGTGAACATTAAATGTTAATATCTAAAAACTAACTACGACAAAGACGTAACGTTAAAAGGATCCAACCCACACTGTTTGGATCCTGTTCACGTAATAACATTTTTTATTTATTTACACCATAATTTTATTAATTTATAGGTTCCTTTTTCCTCTATTTATTTCAGATGTTGTGTTCTTACCGACAAAAGCCGGCAACAGAGTTTTAATTGTTAATGGTAAACGGTATAATAAGAAGAGAACGTCTAGCATTACAACTACCTGGTCGTGCATCAAGAGGAAAAAGTTTAAGTGTAGGAGCTGTGTGATAACTGCTTTTGACGATATAATTGTAAAACATACTGATCATAATCATGCGTAAAGGACATCACACGGCCGAGCAAAGAGCTGGGTTTCCAACGAGTCACACCCAATCGTGTCACTGTGTGACTCGTTGGGAAGTGGGAACTCATCGATTTTTTCCTTAGAATTTATTCATTTTCATTTTTATTCATTAGAATTCCAAACGAGTCACACTATTACTGCGAGTATGACTCGATGGGAAAAAAGTTCGTTAGCCAACGATCAATCGATTCCCAAAGAGTCACACTGAAACGATTGGGTGTGACCTGTTTGGGGACCCACTCACAAATCGCAGTTTTATTTATATTAATTAAAAAATTTGGTACATTAAAGTACACTACAGTACTATACTTTAGTTTTCCTTCGTTTGCTTAAAAGATAAACAAATCTCAGAGAACATCTTGGAGAAACGCGTAAGCGATGCGATTTGTCCGGCACTTTAGACCTTCTGGAATTCGCTTTTCCATTTTCGTGGGTGAGTTTTAAATAAAGTTTTAAAAATTAAAATCACTCAAACTGTACCACGATTTGAAGAAAATACCTCTATCAACTAACTGTTCGTTTGTACTTAATAAGTAAACAAATTATAAATTTATATTTTTGGTATCAACAAAACTTTCATTTATCTCAATTTAACTAAAATGACATGAAATGAACATGAAAACATTACACTACCTTGTGGGCTGCTGAACGCAAAGCTGACCGTTTCCATGCAAGCTTGTCTTTAGAAATTCGTCAACTGTAGCTACATAGTATCCGATTAATTGTAGTAGGTAACTAGCACTACCCCTATTATAAATGCGAAAGTGTGTTTGTTTGTTGGTTTGTCAGTTTGTTCTTCAATCACGTCGCAACAGACCAACGGATGGATGTGATTTTATGCATGGGTATAGTTTAAGACCTGGAAAGTGACATAGGCTACTTTTTATCCCGGAAAAATAAAAAGTTCCCAAGGGATTTTTAAAAACCTAAATTCACGCGTACAAAGTTGAGGGCATCAGCTAGTACTTTATAAATATTAAAAACGTATATTCGTTCTTATAACTTTTTTAAAATTTCAATAGCGTATGTAGATTATTAAAAATCTGTTTCTCTTTTTATTTCTAAAAGTTTGTTTTGAATTGAAAATTGAAATAGGTAATTTACAAAAATTTCCGAAAATATCAGTATTGCTTTGAGCATGTTGTTATGAAACATATGTACTATGTAGGCTCTAAAATAAACAGGAAAAGCTAGATTTATTTATCCAGATACACGTTAGACCTTTTTTGCAATCTCACCTGGTGGTAAGTGATAATGCAGTCTAAGATGGAAGCGGGTTAGCCTGGAAAGGGTATGGCAATTTTTATTAAATCGAAACTTTGGTTTCTACGCGGCATCGTACCGGAACGTTAAATCGCTTGGCGGCACGGCTTTGCCGGTAGGGTGGTATAAGTCTCGCAAATTGCTGTTTTGCTAGAACCATGTCTCATTACATCGAAATGACGTCATTTTGACGTCATTTGACGTATTTTTAAGTAAAAATATACCATCAGCTCGAAACTTCAGTCTAGTGCTGACGTCACTAAAATGGCGGCTACGCGCATTAGCAATATGCGGTGACTTGCCGATGCCGATGCGACTTATAAAAGTGGTATTTTTTTTTAATTTATTTCCACACAAAAAAAAACACAATATTGGTTTCTTCGTGCTTGTAAGCGCTTGGCGGCTTGTCTGAGCACTGCACATTCCTCTGTCGTTAGTAGTCTAATATTCTAGGTAGGTATGTGCATATTATGAACAACTTATAACAAGCCACGGCCAAAGCCTCCCACCAGACAAAATTCCAAGTTTTAACGTCTATTTTGATTTTAGATGCGACGTTTTTACCCACGTTACGTGGTAACAGGGTATTGGTGCTCAATGGATACAGGTATCGGAAGAAAAGGCAGCACAAAGAAAAAATTACGTGGAACTGCATCAAATGGAGACACGGCTGTCGAAGTACTGTTATCACCATACAAGATAAAATAACTGGACTCGTTTATGATCATAATCATTTTTAAGGGACACCGGACATACAGGCAGCGATTGGACGGAATTCGAATAAAAATGGTTTATGTTGAACCTATCGTCTAACGGACCTTAAACTTACACTTTTCAGTGACTTCAAGGCTTTATAGTACTCGAGTGCTCATTTATAATGATCAACGCTATTACGAGTTTTTATTTAGTTTTCTGTTTTAAAAGTATTGAAGGTGTGTAGAAGCCATTAGTGCATCGTTGTGTGATCGGGTCTAACAGTTGTAGCGAACGCTAATTATGAAACATAAACCTTTTCATACGCAAGTATGATTTCTTTTGTTGGTTTGTCCATTTCGGGTATACGCGTCTGACAAGTCTCCTTGATTCTTAGTCTGAGCCCCAGAAGAACAACGCAAGGGGCAACATAATGTCTAACATCAGCTCTTGCGCTGTTTGCATCAGTTTTTCTCTTATATTTCCAGTACATTTCGAGGCATCTAAACGTCAAGGCGGTGGACGTATACTGGTATACAATGGATATCGTTATAATAAGCAATACGTTACGGGAAAGAAGACGTCCTGGCGATGCGTCAAACGTAACGCTGGATGCAAGAGCCGAATATGGACCATTGAAGATGTCGTCATTAATATTATTAATGAACACGAACATTATAATTAATTAGGGGAAGCGCAGACGGCCTCTTTATTTCTCAGATTGGTTTTTAGGATTCCTTATTTCCAGAGAAGAAAAGGGACTAGAGGGAGAGGGAGGGGAAGGACTTTTGCACATTATACACGAACACTAGACAAGAAAAGATTAGTATGGCGCGTGTCTGATACGACACAGGAAAAAATATCTTGTAATATAATGATTTCATATAACAACCAATACAACTGAATTTCTTATAAGACAACAATCTTATAACGTGCAAAAGGCTAGGATCACTTCGTTGTCTGTCGATCTATCTGTCAGTCTGCTTTGTCTGTGAAGACCCGAAGCGAATCTACTAAACTAGAATTGGACGAGAATCATGAAATAAGAGCGAACTTGAGCGTAGTGTGGTAGGATGCACTACCACAGAGTAATTAGCACTACACTCAATAATAAATTAATGTCCACTTATAATCACGCTATAAATAAATAAATCTAAATGATATCGAGTCAACCGGGGACCCGAGAGCTGTCAGCTACCTTGGACAAACAATTAGTTTGGCCATCCAAAGGGGTAATGCTGCCAGCATCTTGGGTACAATGCCTCGCTGCGGTGGTCTCGATGAGGTTTTAGATTTAATTTAATTTATTTTAGTTTTAATTTAAAGTTTTTTTTAACTTTTAATTTAGATTTAAGTTTATTTAATAGAATTGTCTGTTCTTATTATTTATACCTTCCATAATAATAAAATTATAATGTTTTAATCAATCTAAACGTTTAAAATAAAGTTTTGTAAATTCGTTTATAACTCTACCTCTAAAGTATATTTCTACGGCTATACTCACGTATCCAGTCGACGTTAGCCCGACTAGTTTCGAAACAGAAATATACTATATATAATGGAAATCACTCACGATAGTTTAAACGCTAAAATCTATCTATAAATGCGTATACTTTGAGAAAAGACTTGCCATGTTTGCTGTGTGGGTCAACGGCCATGTAAACCCAGTTGACACATAAGTAGACCTAATAAGGCGAGTCCTTTCTTAAAATTTACGTACTATATTATATGAGTTCAGTTTACTATTAAAACCAGAACTAATTTTACGCAGATGTTAAATGTATTTTCTATTTTTTTACTTTGATATTTAGTTTTTGCATTATATTTTGGTGTTATCTGATCATTAATGTAGTTTTAATAAATTATCATTGTTTGCTTTTTTACTGTTTTTTATTCTTTTTAATCATCGTCATCATCAAGCTATCCTATGATAGAACTTTATATAAGTGCAGTAAGATTAAGGAGGAACCAATTATAATATACCTAAGCTATGTAACCCTTATAGAGCGACCAAGCTCTCTAAATAAAGATTTAAAAAAAACTCTGTCTGGGTAATACTGCCAGCCTGCCAGCATCTTGGATACAATGCCTCGCTGCGTGGTCTCAATGAGGTTTCAGATTTAATTTAATTTATTTTAGTTTTAATTTAATGCTTTAAATTTAGATTTAAGTTTATTTCATAGAATTGTCTGTTCTTAATATTTATTTTTTCCTTTTATTTTCAGCGTACTTCGAAACGACGAAAGTGGGTGGCCGAGTTTTGATAGTTGATGGTGAACGATACAACATGCAAGCAGTCAGTGGGGTCAAGACCTCTTGGAGGTGCATCAAGCGGAACGTTGGCTGTAAGAGCAGAGTGTGGACGGTTGATGATGCTATTGTCTATATGAGTAATGAACATCAACATAACGCGACTAGAGTATCCAAAAATAAACATTAGTGATCCCTGACACGGTAATGTTATCTATACAGTAATGTAACTCGACCGTTTCTTTGAAATAAATACCTACAGCAGCGCGGTACGTAAACATGCGATAGGGCTACCCGCCTCCGGCATTTTAATTACATTTGCTTACTTTGTGTTTAAATAATTGTACTTGTCATTTGCCTACTTTGTGTTTGAATATGTACTTGTCATATTAAATATGTACTTGAACTTATTTTTAGTGAAAAAATCGCGCGGTTATTAAAAAAACAAAACACCTTCCGTTCGTCACTGCGGCACATTCGCGACTGGCTGCACCACGAGCGCACCGCAAGATCGAGGCGCGTAGGTATAGTTCGCGTTTCGCCCGTTTGTATGAAGTTGGAATACTGCATATAACATTACCGTGTCCCTGATCTACATTTTGTGAAGCACAAGTGTAGGTGACAAACATGTTTTCGGTATCACGTGTTATGTGGATTTGAAAATGTGCACACACCTGAACTTTTTACTTAACAGCGTGTTTTACTTATTACTTTACATTTGCATTTCTCACCTGACTTGCTATTTAAAAAGTGTAAATCAGGTTTACATATAGCACACACACACACGAAACATGTTTTTTTTGCGTCAAATGGATCACTGGCAACACGCACTGTTCAAAAACTTTGATTTTCATGCATTGAGGAAAATATATTTCTTAGCTTCCCGAACGCTGCCCTGACTGGTTAGATTCGGCTACTTACCTCTTTCTTGAAATTGGACCTATCTAGCTGGATTGTGTATCCCTTGTATAAGTAGGTACATACTCGAGTGCGTGTTGCCACTTGCAAGTGATGACATAATATTATATGGTTTCGAGACACGGTTTAGTAACCATGTCTATGTCAATGTTACTAACTATTCTATGATAGCCAAATGTACTGGGCTAACGTGATATAGGTGCTTTACGCTGGCAATGGCAATAACAATCATTTTGTAATGTATTTTTATTTTATTTAAATAAACGTTTTTCGCTTTAATTTTATTTGTTTGACTTATCACTATAATGTTTATGTATTTCAATTCCATATTTCCAAATTTCCAGTGTCAAAAGTGTGTAGTAGCCACTTCATAAAGACTCATCATGGTGGTCGGATCCTGTTGACCGACGGCCAAAGCAATAATAAGAAATACGTCTCCAAAAGGAGGACTACTTGGAGATGTAACAAACATCATATTGGCTGCCAAACAAAGGTTTGGACCATTGACGACAAAATTGTCAGAGTTTTCAATGAACACAATCACAATATTAATAAAAACAAATAACGATGCGTACTGCCTTTTCAATTGTATAGTACGATTTGAGTTAATTTTTCAGTTCTAAAAATAGCGCTATTTTTATCCATACTTTACAAATAAAGCGTATAATAAATAATAAATATTATAAAGAGGGATCTGTTGGTAGTGTACTAATTTCTTATGGTAATTTCCAGTGTCAAAAGTGTATAGTAGCCACTTCATAAAGTCAGATAAAGGTGGTAGGATCCTGATCATCGACGGCCAACGCTATAATAAGAGGCATGTATCCAAAACGAGGACCATTTGGAGATGTAACAAGCATCATATTGGCTGCCAAACAAAGATTTGGACTGTTGACGACAAAATTGTCAGAGTTTTCAATGAACACAATCACAATATTAATAAAAACCAATAACGATGCGTACTGCTTTTTCAATTGTATAGCACAATTTGATTTTAATTTTTCATTTCTAAATATAGTGCTATTTTTATCCATGGGTAACATTGTGAACGGTATAATATCATTGCCTTTAGACCTGCCAATTTGGTTGTTTAGAGGTCATGTGCATTTGCGTGTGTGTGTGTGTGTCTGTGTAGTGGGGTCCAGCGGGGTGATTCGCTAACTCAGTTTTCAACCCTGAATGATATCCACCAAGCTCATTTGACATTGGTTGCTTTTACACTGCTACTTCACTGAGTAATATTAAAATATTTTTTCATAGAAAACCTTCAGTGGATTAGAAATAAATGTCAAACGAGCTCGGTGGCTATCATTCAGCGTTGAGCACAGAGTTAGCGAATCGCCGGGCTGATCTTCAACGGACATCCGTTAACAATAAATGTCACACTGGAAAAGGGATTTGTTGGTAGTGTACTAATTTCTTATGTTAATTTCCAGTGTCAAAAGTGTGTAGTAGCCACTTTATAAAGTCAGATCAAGGCGGTAGGATCCTGATAATCGACGGCCAACGCTATAATAAGAAGTATGTATCCAAAACGAAGACCACTTGGAGGTGTAACAAGCATAACTTAGGCTGCCAAAAAAAGGTTTGGACCGTTGATGACAACATTGTTAAAATTCTCAATGAACATGATCATAATAATATCGAGGAATGCGTTGATGAAGAAATTATTAGGATTGTCAAAGAACATGACCAGATTATGAAACGTTAAATAAAAATCGTTATCAGTAATAAAATTTGAAAAGCCACGTCTTTTCTTATTCCAAACTAAATAACTGTCCTGAACTGACACATGACACTGCGAAGTACGAAATATCATAAAGTGAAATTGTGATAAATACGCAATTTTGTAAAATTGCGAATTGAGCTTGGAAAACGAATTATTTGGTGAAATTATTAAATTAAATGATATTTTCACTTTCAGCACATTTGCAAAGTAAAACATTTGTTAATACAATATTCGTCGATGATGTTTTGTAAAATTATATGTTTGCGAAATACGACGTTTGTGATATGATTAGTTTTTGAATCATTTGTTATATTATCTATATGTTATGTTATCTATTATGTTTTTTGTTAATCATTAGTGAACTCTCCCCCTATTATGCTCGGATAGAACATCATAAAATACTCTCTTAATTCCGTATCCTGTCTCAATTTATTTTATAGCGTCAGACTACAGTTGCCAATTCACAAAGTCATGTAGTGGTGGTCGAGTCTTGATTTTCAACGGCCAGCGGTATAACAAGCAATATAACACTGAGAAAGGGATGTGTTGGAGGTGTACAAGACGAAATGTGGGCTGCAAGAGTAAAATATGGACCGTTGGTGATAAAATTGCCGGAGTTATGATAGAACATGACCATAATATGAAGGGCTGCTAAAGCAAGATATGGACCGTGAATAACGAAATTGTTAGAATTGAAGGAATATAACCATTATCCAATCCAATCTTTTGTTTTTTAAAATAATAATAATAGCGAGCAAACGAGCAGGCGGGTCAAGTGATTAGGTACTACCGCCCATGAGCACCAGAGGAACCGCCAAAGAATTTGTTGGCCTTTCAGGAATTTGTTGATCCGCCTCCTGAATAACCCAATATTGATAGCGGGAACACCGCCAAAGGGGGTTGGGTCCACAATTTGCATGTGCGGGAAAGATTTGGCACAACGAGCGGTCGGAGTGCACCAGGCACCCGGGTGGTGACGGGGAAATCACTTACGATGGCGTGCGGTACGGTTGTAAAAAAAGTAGGGTGAAATGAGCCAATCTGTAAGCCTGTATACGTCTATTGCTGAACATAGGCCTTTTCAAGAGCGCGCAACCAATCACGATCCTCCGCATCCTTTATCCACGCGTTTCCTGCCATTTTCTTTAGGCCTTCGCGTGGAGGTTGTTCTGATGATACATGGTTTCCACTCCGGAAAATTGAAGAGTTCCCACAGGATTTTTAAAAACCTAAATCCACGCGGACGAAGTCGCGGGTATCATCTAGTACTAAATAAATAAATTTATTTCATTTCATTTCGGTCTAGTCGGTCAACGTTATACAGAAAATCTACATGTAGATTTCAAAATCGCATATTTCTACTATCCACACTAATATTATTAATGCGAAAGTGTGTCTGTCTGCTGGTCTGTTTGTCTGTCTGTCTGTCTGTCTGCTAGCTTTTCACTTATATCCCGAGGAAGGACATAGACTAATTTTTATCCCGGAAATCAAAGAGTTCTCACAGAATTTTTAAAAATCCTAAATCCACGCGTATGAAGCGTATAAGTGTATGAAGGGCATCATCTAGTAAGTAATAATATTTTAATCACTAAATCTATGTTTATTTATAATTCGTGAAGAACTTTAAAACTATTTATTTTTCAGTTTTCAGAATACCGAGCCGTTCCAAGAAGGCGGGGCTACTTATGATAAACGGATTCACGTACTCCGAATACAGTCCGAAGCTCTGGTATTGCAGCAAGACCAAGAGCAAGAGGTGTAAAGCCAGGGCCCGCACTGATGCTGAAGGGAACCTCCGATTCTTAGACGAGAACCATACTCATGATCCGCCGAGGTACCATATTACCTCCTCAGGAATGTATATCAAGATGGACTAAGATTAGAATTTGAAGCGATTCGCTTTCGCGTTTCTAGAACATGGAATAATTCTCTTCCGGCTTCCCTTTTGCCCGTCATATATTGGAAGTGTGAAGAGGTATCTTCGAGGCAAGCGCGCTCTATACCTTAGGCTGCATTATCCTATTACTACTACTTACTATTAGCACAAAGTAAGGTTATGTCACTATCCTCATATGATCTCCAATAGCTCAACGGTTGAGGAGCAGACTGAATTTCGAAAGATCGATGGTTCAAACCCCACCCGTTGCACTATTGTGGTACCTACTCCTAGCACAAGCTTTAAGCTTAGTTGGAGGGGAAAGGGGAATATTAGTCATGATTAGCATGGCAATATTCTTTGAAAAAAATTAGGTTATATGGTTATGGATATGATTGCAGCTAATCGTAAGATTATAAAGTTTAAAAAAGTTGTGAAAATATTTGTGAAAATCCATTAAAAATGTAGAAACTACATGGTCTTATTATTTTCATTCTCATTTACGTTACAGAAAAGGGAAGAAATACTTGTAAATTCTAGTCAGTCACTTAGTGGTAAAAGTTAAAAAGTATAGGTATAAGTCCCGCAAATTGCTAATGCGCGTAGCCGCCATTTTAGTGACGTCAGCACTAGACTGAGGTTTCGAGCTAATGGTATATTTTTACTTCAATATACGTCAAATCGATGTTAATGAGACATGGTTCCGTAATAGCAATTGGCGGGACTCAAATGACATTAAGGTCGTGTCAATTGATTGACTGCAGTTTTCGACAGTTAGTCTATTACTCTATGACTTTATCTTCTGTCACTGAAATTGCAGAACATTTAAAGGTGACAAAATAACTTATAGGTACTAACTTCATGTTTTTTAGTTTGCAGAATCCCAAGCCGTTCGAAGAAAGGTTTACTCATGATCAACGGTTTCACCTTCTCCGAATACTTCCCGATGTTCTGGTACTGCACCAGAAAGAAGAGTAGGAACTGCCAAGCCAAGGCGCGGACTGATGCCGTGGGGAATCTTAGATTCTTACAAGAAAACCACACTCATGAGCCTCCACAGTACCATTTGACTGCTTCTGGCCGCTATATTAAGATTAACTAAGCTACTTGTATCTTTATTTAGATTAGACACTGGTGGTAATTTGGTTTTAACTACACACAACTCAAAATGATCTTTAGGTACTAAACTGACAAGTCTTGAAATCACTACTCCTATTATAAATGCGAAAGTGTGTTTGTTTGTTGGTTTATTGGTTGGTTGGTTTGTCCTTCAATCACGTCGCAATGGAGCAACGGATCGACGTGATTTTTTACATGGATATAGTTTAAGACCTGGAGAGTGACATAGGCTACTTTTTATCCCGGAAAATCAAAGACTTCCCACGGGATTTTTAAAAACCTAAATCCACGCGTACGAAGTCGCGGGCATCAGCTAGTTAGTACTATAATTTCAACCAAGATAATTTCATTAAAAAAAGTTTAAAAGGATGTACTTTAGAAGCGTCAATTTAGTATAATAAAGTACGACCGAATGAAGGCCACTGTATTAGGTAAATATGTTTTGCGATTATTATATTGTGCTTTATATTCTCTTCGAATAATTTGTCGTAATTAAGAATTAGGCTATAAATTTTTAAATAGGTTATCATCATGATCATCAACCCATCGCGCCGGGCTGCTGCTGCTATACCTACTCTTTTGTATAATTAACAACGGGTTTATGTTTATGATTATACTGTATAGTTTTAATAATTAATACTTTCATTCATTATCATCCGATTTATGATTATATGCATACAATCACTGATCTCAGATCTCTGACTTTAAAGACTCACTGATCTCAGTCAAGTGCTAAACTGCAAGAGAATTTAAAACAACCATCAAGATTGTACACGACGGAAACCAGAAAACAAAGGTGAGGTTTATTTTAGATACTAATATAGAATCACACAAATGGGGCTAAAAAAATTAATTTATAAACCTTTCTCTGCATCATCTGGAATCAACTCCCTTTGGCGATGTTCCCTTTAGATTACAACATACGGTTATTCAAGGGTCGGACCAACAAATTCCTGAAAGGTCGGCAACGCATTGGTGGTTCCTCTGGTACTGCAAATGTTCGGCGGCGGTAACATCAGGCGACCCGCCTGCTCGTTTGCTCGCCATTTTTATAAAAAAAAAAACATTTAATTAATCAGGTTGCAGTTTTGATTCTAACTGTTAACTGGAGAGATTCTTTCTTTTAAGCTAAATATCAGATATGTTAGGTTTTGACTTATCCCTTTAATAAGTGAAATGTTTATGCCAGGATTAGGGACAATCGGTAGAATTCAGAACTACGATCCATTAGATCTCTGTCCAGTTATCCACCTCCTAAACTGTTAAGCTTATAGTCTATCCATACTAATATTATAAATGCGAAAGTGTGTCTATCTGTCTGTCTGCTAGCTTTTCACGGCCGATCCGTTCAACCGATCTCGACGAAGATGGTACAGAGATAGCTTGCATCCCGCGGAAGAACATAGGCTACTTTTAATCCCGGAAATTCAAAGAGTTCCCACGCGATTTTTTAAAAGTTAAATCCACGCAGACGAAGTCGCGGGCATCAACTAGTTTTGTTATATGAAATAATACCTCATGTCCGCGTGGACTACACAAATTTTAAACCTCTGTTTTACCCTTTTAGGGATTGAATTTTCAAATATTATTTCTTAGCGGATTTGTACATCATAATAGTTATCTGCATGTCTCAACCCGATCCGTCCAGTAGTTTGAGCTGTGCGTTGATAGATCAGTCAGTCAGTAAGCTTTCCTTTTATATATATAGAAAACATATTTTCAGTTCGCCGTATACCAAGCCGTTCTCATAAGGGTATGCTTATGATCAATGGGTTTACTTTCTCTGAATACAGCCCGATGTTCTGGTACTGCACAAGGAAGAAGAGTAAGCACTGCCCAGCCAAGGCTCGGACCGATGGCCATGGGAATCTGAGGTTCTTAGAAGAAAATCACAATCATGAACCACCACAGTACCATTTGACGGAATCTGGGCGTTACGTTAAGGTAAACTAACGCCCGTATTCTGAACACACGTTTTGAGGATACCCTAAAAATGTTTTCCGATGTTTGCTGTTTGGAATTGGGTTACTACTATTGGGTTGGCCTACTTTTGAATTTGATAAATATTATTATTTTATTATAAACTAGGATAAAAATAATGACGTACACAGAAAAAAATATTAAAATCCAACAAAGATTTACAAAGTTACAGGCATTTTAATTTTGGAGTGGGAGGGTCTTCTATCCTTTTCTCGCAAAACGAAAATTTGTTTGAAACCGCACGAAGCTACTATGGTATTAGTAGGTGTGACGTCAAACTGCTGTATCGCTATCTCTGTCTAATCAGAAATATTTAAATGCTTATAACTTTTTTGTTATTTGATCGATTTAATTAGTTTTTTCAGGTTACGTCATTATTTTTATTCTAGATTATAATAAAGTAATAAAAAAAATTGAGTCAAATACCCAATTGCAATAGACTATTCAAGTAAAATTCTGTTCGAAGTGTTGAGACGTGTTTTTAATAATAGATTTTTAATTAATGTTATTTAGATATTATTCAGATTTTTGCGAAAGTTTATTTACTTTCTATTATCTATGTACTTATATTGTAAAGAGGTAAGGTTTGTAAGTTTGTTTGTAGAAAGCAATCTCTGGAACTAGAAAGAAAGCTAACTATTCCTGATTGACATAGGCTATATTTTATTTTTTTAAATTAGAGATCTCTACAAAAATTGTAATAAGCTACCCGTGCGAAGCCGTGGCGGGTTACTAGTGGAAAACATTTTTGGTCAAATCAATGTTTCCCATGTAACTCCTAGATGTATGATATATAAAATTATCGCTACGCTGCACATAATTATTTTTACTATTGTATACTTTGTTTTACTTATTGACTTTTTGATTGAGTATGTTTCAGTATTAAGTATATATACGTTAATGTTTATTTAGGTTTTAATTTACAATATTTTAAATAAAATAATAGATTTTTTTCCCTTTATATTGATCATATTGATTTTCGCGACATTACCAATATCCTGAACTTTAGGTTTATTAAAATCATGTTATTTAAATGGTAATCGATCTTGTTTTGCATTTTTCAAGATTAATATTTTCTTCATCTCTATTTCATCGCTTTTATCAAGGGCAGCAAATTTTGGATGAACTATGAAGTCTTCTATATTATTATATTTCGAATCAATGTTGTTGTGCTAATTACATCATTTTCTTTAAGTTTACCGTATACCGAGCCGTACGCAAAGGGGTATGCTCATGATCAACGGATTCACTTTCTCTCAATATAAGCCTATGTTCTGGTACTGCACCAGAAAAAAGAGTAAGAACTGCCCAGCTAAGGCTCGGACCGATGGCCATGGGAATCTAAGGTTTTTAGAAGAAAATCACAATCATGAACCACCACAGTACCATTTAACGGCATCTGGACGTTATGTTAAGGTTTAAAGCCCATATACTGAATTGTCACATTTGAGGTGGACTTTCGAGTCGTACGTCTGTGGCGTCATAACCGTCATCCGAGCGCTAAGTCAATCATAAGTCAATATACAGTGACAAGGCTATCTTGGCGCGTGGCGAAATTCGGAACGAATGTTTCCGTCAACTATGACTCTGTGTGACTTGGCGAGTACCTTGGTACCTACTGAGAATGTCAAATAAGAGATCATTTTAAGAAGAAAGAAAGATTTTATGTTTTAAATCATTATTTTAATTACATTGTGTTCATCAAGAGCAGCAAAATTTGGTCCATCTGTTACAACTTACAGTGTTTTTTTAAAATTATCATAAAGGTACAGTGTATGTTATCTAATATGAATTCATATTGTAGGTATATCAATACACACTATTTTTAATTATTTGATCTGTTTATTCTTTATAAAAATCCATTACCGTTCTTTATTTCACTTAATTTGGCTAGCTCTGGTTTGCAAACTTGAATGTTTAGGTGTTTAAATAATTTACAGGTTTTTTTTTTGTTTTTTTTATTATTATTATTCAGATACCAGTTCGCCCTTGGCTGCAATCTCACCTGATGGTAAGTGATGATGCAGTCTAAGATGATAGCGGGCTAACCTGGAAGGGGTATGGCAGTTTTTATTAAACCCATACCCCTTTGGTTTCTACACGGCATCGTACCGGAACGCTAAATCGCTTGGCGGCACGGTTTTGCCGGTAGGGTGGTAACTAGCCACGGCCGAAGCTTCCCACCAGACCAGACCAGAAATTATAAAATTCCAAACCCCTGCCAGGAATCGAACCCGGGACCTCCCACTAAAAAGACCACAGCGCTCACCACTGCGCCAGGGAGGTCGTCAGATACAGTTGATATTGACAAAGTCGAGAAGGTACAGTACGCGGCTGAAAGTAATGTACATCGGCCATTAGAATGACATTTCACTCATACCTATATGACTTTTGTCGGTCTCAACGACAGAGACAGTGCTCTACAAAACTGCTATCTCCTTGTTAAGGTCGATGTACATTACTTTCTGCCACGTAATGTATTTACTCTCACGTATACTTAGCTCATTACAATATACACAAAGCTGGTAAGCATTAAAATATGGGTATAATAGATTGTATGGGTAGAATAAATCTATTATATCTACCTTTCGATATTAATCTCACTAAATTTGCAGATCTAAATCTAGTGCTATCCTTTTTCGCAGGAAGCAATACATTTATAACTGCTCTTTAAATTTAGTTTAAAGATAATATGTAAAATCTGATTTAATCGCAATATCAGTATAGTTTTACACAATTTTAAGTTTAATTTAGTTTAATGCTTCTTAGCTATCTATCTGTTTCTAGTACAATCTATATCGTTATTCCTTTTTTCAGAATTGGTGCAGGCTATCTTAAGAGCTCGTCTCTGCAGAGAATCGACCAATATTTACATTGGAGGCCACAAGTTCTTCCGCCACTCCCGATCTCTTATTGGCAACAGGATTAGATGGACTTGCGCCAAGAAACATAAGCTTAAGTGCAAAGCATCTGCAGTAACCATAGACGGAGTTGTGGTGTCAACGACGGGTCTTCACTCTCATGCTTAATTAATCGACGCTTTACGTACTGCAGTCATACATTTCATTATTGATTGATTCCATTTTAACGTTGACCAATAATTCGATTCGATTGATTAATATTAATTCATCCATAGTCCATACTATCCAAATCCATCCCTATTTCCGTACTAACAATATTATAAATGCGAAAGTGTGTCTCTCTTTGGCACTGAGATAGCTTGCATCCCAGGAATACACATAGTTCACTGTTTGTCGCGAAAATTCAATAATTTCCCGCGGGATTTTTACACTAGTTTAATTTTGACTACATTTGGTATAGAGATATATTTCGTCCCGGAGACGAACATGAGCTACTTTTTGTCCCGAAAAATCAATGATTTCCCTCAGCATTAAAAAAATCTAAATTGACGCGGACTAAGTCGCAAGCATCAGCTAGCCTATTATTAGTATTTATCTGTTCATCATTCATCACATTTCACTAAAATGATTCTTTACTAATGAACCGCCTTCTCTTCCTTGTCATCTCATTGGACCTATTTTAAGCGGTGTTTCTTTTTCCATTATATGGATAAGATGTGAGATTTCGGTATCACTTTAGTCACTGCCTTTCTTTATTTTTGAATCTCAAATATTTTCAGTATCTTATTAAAAAACTAGCTAGCTGATTTCAACGACTTCGCCCACGTAGATTTCGATTTTTAATGAACTTGTTGAAATTTCTCAAAATATTTTCTTAGTGCAAGGCTATGTTGATGATTAGGTATAAATCCCGCAAATTGCTAATGCGCTTTTCCGCCATTTTAGTAACGTCAGCACTAGACTGAAGTTTTGAGCTGATGGTACATTTTTATTTCGGCTGACGTCAAAATGACTTCATTTCAATGTTAATGAAACATGGTTCCAGCGCAATAGCAATTTGCGGATTATCATGGCTAAAAGAAAGCAACAATGAGATCGACGTTTAAGAGTATTAGGTCCCCATACCTTCTTGCCTTAAAGGCACTCCAGTTATACATGGCATTTTGTTAATTAGACAAAGCTAAGTAGCTTAAAAAATTATTAGGCATTGTTTTGGTTTAAAAATAAGAGATCTTGAGCTAGGGGATGTGGCATTTGTGCCTTACATTAAAAATTCAAAAATTCTATTAATTAATTAGTATAAACATCTTTTACATTAAGTTAATTAGGACCATGTTGATGTTAAATTTTAGGTATTTGAGAAGATTGAAAAGAGATTTAGTATATTATTATTATTATTAATGAATTAAGAGTTTCATGCAAACTCACCGTAGGTAAAATAATTTTGTAATGTAAGCAATTTGATTTAATAATAATTATGTAGAATCTTTTAGTAATATTCACGGCTAAAGTTCTTCACCTACTACATAAGACTGATAAGGTTCGTACGCACCTGAGCAGCGCGGCGCGGCGCTTCAGCGAGCTGCACGTCGCGGCACAGAGCTTCAAAATATCATTTGTATCATTTTGTATGGCGCATATCGCCCTAGAGCGGCGCTGCACAGCGCTTAACCGCGCGTTGCCGCGCGGCACGGTTGGAGAGAATATTTTGAAGCGCAGCGAAGCGACGCGCAGTGCAGTGACGCTAGTGCGACATACCCAGCGGCGCGGCGCGGCGCTTCGCGCTCGTACGCGAACGGGTATAAAAGTGACGCGCAAGTGACGCGAGGTGCCGCGTACTGAAGTTGTAGTGCGGTAGGCACCGTCGAGCGGCCTGAGGTGACGCGTTCTGCAGTCGGACTGAAGCGCCGCGCCGCGCCGCTCAGGTGCGTACGAACCTTTATGGGAAACTGTAAAAGTCATACACGGCTGTTACAGCCGTATATGACTATGTTACATCGTAGAGTAATTATTTATTAAAGCCACCCGCATGTTAGCTACAGTGTGATGCTCGCAATCATCTGATAAGCTGACACTCTCTTACTATTAGCTAAAATGCACAGCTGCAGAAAGAATACCATAAATTCAGTCAATTACAACATTTGCAATTTGATAATCAGTAGGTCGAGTCCGTAAAACTTGCATCAATCATTGTTATAATCGCAATTGTTGTGATTAGCTGGATTTGTGGTATTCTTGTTACAACAATGCATTGCAGCCAATAGTGAGCGAGCGTCAACCAATAAAACTCGATATAATTTTGTAGACATGTTGTAAATACGTTCTAGGAACTAATATTCATGTCTGTGGTTGGAAAATTTACGTAAAAATAATTAGTTAAATTCTTGAGACGTGTAACTTTGAAATTAAATATTTTAATGTAAATCTGGAAACCTACAGACATAAATTTTAGTTCCTAGAACGTATTTACAAAATTTCATTGTGTTTGATCAGTTGGTATTCAAATGAAAAAACCAATTTTAAAGTATGGAATTTAGCTGATATCTAGTGGGTGAGGACTTTCAAGCAATGACCTAAGCCGTAACTTAGAATGTATTGAAACTAATATATTTTTATAAAATTTAACGTAGATTATAGTCGAATAAAGGCGGAAACACATTTACAACGTGCGACCCGATTACGATATGCGATAAGAGTTGAGCGTTCTAAATAAAATGATAGATTTGGAAAATCTGTTCTCTAGAATATAAGGCAACGTCAACTAAATTGTATCGCAAACCAAATATAAAGCAAAGTAAATATGATAAATTGTAATATTAGAGCCTCAATAGCTCAACCGGTAAAGGAGTGGACTGAAAACCGAAAGGTCGACGGTTCAGACCCCGCCCGTTGCACTATTGTCGTACCTACTCCTAGCACAAGCTTGATGCTTAGTTGGAGAGGAAAGGGGAATATTAGTCATTTAACATGGCTAATATTCTTTAAAAAAGATATATTATTTACGACCAAAATAACACTATAATTGTCGCCCTGACCTGCCGCGACGTATTTTTGGGACACATGTTAAAAGTGTGCTTCTACCTTCCCTTGAGAACATTCCGATCACAGAGTAAGTTATGTTGATATTTTTATAATATTTCATTAGGTAGGATAATAGCATTGATAAGTAATAATAATAATTAACATATTTTAATAATGTTACCAAAGGAGCTTTTTTATCATGTTCGGATTGGTGTTTAAGGTTTTCGAAAAAAATACGACCAAAAATTTCAGAAATGTTCATAACTTAAAAATAATTATAATAGTTAGATATTTTTTATTAAATCTAAAAAAAGAAAGTTTGATAAAGTATTATTTTGTTTTGATGTTTGTAATAGAAACGTGGAGGGATGTCATTCTATTATTTTTGATTTTGTTAAGTATATTATGCATTATTATTATTATTAGTATACTAATACTATTTATAAAACAAGTGTTTACTTATAGCGATATATGCGTTGTTTTATTAAAATTTTGTTTAACGGTATTGCCTTTTTTTAAAAATCTAAAAACCAAAGTATCCCGACACTAACAAATAGTATAGTTTAATTTAATTCATTAAATCACAGTGTAAGAAAACCCATACAGTGACCCAAGCTTTTAAGCCTCGTAGCACCGAGGGTTGTATTTATAATTAAAATTAATACAATATTTTATTGTTCGTATTATAATCGGAAATGACATACATTTTCAAATCCAAGAAGACCGAAGTTAAAATAAACTTGGTATGTGTATCGCTTTCGAAGTTTCTAGTATTTTGTCCATTACGACTGTGATAACCATTTTCAAATTCCAATATGGCTGAAGTTATTTCTTTTAAACCCATGTTAATAGCTATATCATCATCATCATCATCAACCCATCGCTGACTCACTGAGCAGGGATCTCCTCTTAGAATGAGGGTTTGGGCATAGTTCAGGACGCTGGCCAAGTACGGATCGGCTGACTTCACACATATTTAGGAACATTATTGAACTCTCAGGCATGCAGGTTCCCTCACGACGTTTTCCTTCGCCGTTAAAGCATATATATTGCTTCGAACGCACATAATTCCGGAAAGTTAGAGGTGCGTGATCGAACCCCCGACCCCTGAATATGGCCGACGCGCATCTTAACTACTTGGACTAAGAGCCCGGGAGGGTCAGACCTTCGTGTTATTTTATAAAAGCTGAAGGTTTCTCTGCGTATTTTCCCCAACACAGTGAGGAACGATGAGTGATTATGAAGTTTGGATCATGGTGGCTTTGGGAGATAACAGGTATTAAATAAAGGTTTACAAATCTTACGTCAAAGTATAAGTGTAATTTTTTATATTTCCTTCGGAATAGTATTGCAAATCACGTCATGTATTGCCAGACACTTAGTATCGTGGCGACCCCCTGCCAGACACCCTTAAACTTTAACAATTTATTAAAAGTGTCTGGGGCGGGGTTAAAACTGAAGCAAATATAAAATAACTGGGCTGTCACCGATTTTTTGCATTTAACGTCAAATATTTTGGCTTACAGAGAGCAAAATGATTTTACTGGGACAAAAGGAGGCTTTGTATATTGACGGATTTACGTTCAGGTTGCAGCGCAAAGCTAGCTTTGGCAGTATCTGGTACTGCTCGATGTACCATAGAGGATGTAGGACTGTGGCTCATCTTAATAAAGAAAATGGGCTGTTGGCTTTGAAAAGAAAACATAATCACGAAAAACCAGTGCTGCAGCTAACAGCTTGCGGTTCATATGTAAGACGTCAATGACGCCTTCCTAAGAAATGAATTAGTACCTATTATATACCTATAGACAAAGCGTTGAGAAAAAGAGAGATTCTTCTAACTGCAAAAAAAATTGGGGTCTCAAGGTGGTGACACCACGCCATTCTCGCACCTTGAGACCTCAAGTTTTCATCAATACCGGGCCTAAAAAAAATAATGATTCCTACTATGTATAATAATTTAGGTAAGTACTTACAATGTTTTGTTCGGAGCAAAACTTTGTTAGGTTTAAAATAATTTTTATTTATATTAATTTTGAATTTAATTGATGGACCAATTTTTAGATGAGGTTATGAATAAATATAATGTTATTCATGTTGTTTTTAATTTCATAAGATAGGAGACTATAACAGATAAAACAGGTAAAATTATTATCAGACTGAAGCCTTGGTCAAACCAAAGTTGCGCGAGTTGGTAAACTGTTAAACGCGACGCGGGCGTGAACTGACCCCCTTGATAAAGGACCCCCGATGCAAAGTTGCGCAAGTTGGTAAACTGTTAAACGCGACGCGGGCGCGAACTGACCCCCTTGATAAAGGACCCCCGATGGGTTCGAAACTAGTCGGGCTAACGTCGACTGGATACGTGAGTATAACCGTAGAAATATACTATATATAATGGAAATCACTCACGATAGTTTAAACGCTGAAATATGTCTTTCAGATTTTAAAATAATCAATCTTGGAAAGAAAGCAGTTTTATACGTGGACGGATATACGTTTAATATGCAAAAAAATAAAGAATTTGATTTCGGAAGCGTCTGGCATTGTGCGAGTAGAGGCTGTAAGGCTGTGGCGCACACTGGAGAGAAATGCGAACTGGAGTTTGTGAAAGGGAAACACAACCATAAACCACCAAATCTGTACCAGACTTCAGATGGCTCATACTTAAGACTAAAATAATAATTATTTAAATATCTCTAGTCATGTCAGATTGCCGTCCATTCAGACTAGAGCCAGGGCATTGAAAATTTGCATGTGTTTACACTTAAGTACTTTGTGTACTACACTGGTACTGGAGCGGATTCTCTTCAAGTATATATCTCTAAACGAAACTAAATTAACGTATTTAAATCTAGTGCTATCCTTTTAATAAATAGGGAATAGGGAAAGGGATAGCAATAGATTTACACGTTTCATTTTAGTTTAGTTTAGAGTCTGTGTACAATGGAATTAGCCACAATGATTCTGAACGCAACTAAAATTTAAAGTATTCGCATTTCTTTCTTACAAATGTAACAAGAAAAGGACAGGCAAACCTTATTTAATTTAGAGCTGAAAAACTTCGTGACGAAAGTCGCGAGCCTATTGTTTGTAGAGTGCACTAAAATTTAAAATTCATCTTTCGTCCTTTTTTAGCAATATTAAAAAGAAAAAGACGCAGATACTCTAAATTTAGTTTAGAGAAAAACAAGAGAATCGACGCCAATATCCCATGCGTAGTTAGCTAGTCTCAATCGAATTGGTCTCCGAAGCCATTCGGTCATGAAAACTTAATAATTATTTAAATAAAAAATACTAGTACTTAACTAATTTAAAAATAATTTCTAATTATATCGATCATTAGTGTCTTATTAAATAAGTATGTTAATAAAAAGTACCTACTGATTTGTTAGTTTGTAGAATAGTTTTGTTTAGCTTTAATCCTACTAATATTATAAATGTGAAAGTGTGGATGTTTGGGTGTTTGGATGTTTGTTACTCAATCACGCAAAAACGGATGAACGGATTTGGATGAAATTTAGAATGGAGATAGATTATACCTTGGATTGCTTTTGCGGGATAAAAAGTAGCCTATGTGTAACGCTGCTAAATCAAATATGATTCTGGTGCTGAAATAAGAAAAATACAGTTTTTTTTGACGAAATTATGTTTACTTTTGTAAATCATGGGTAATTAAAAGTATTCTTATTAATTAAGATAATAAATTAAACAATATTTAACGTGTATTTTTTGATACTTTTGAATATTAATTTAGTAAATTAATTATTATCGTACATCACGATACGTGAGATTGTTTGTTGACGAGAGTGTGTTTGAGTCTTGTAGACGAGCGACACTTTGCCGTCGTCGCTGGCGCCTCTCGTCGGCTGCCGTCGATGCGCTGGCTTGGCAACGACAACATTTGGAAAAAAATTGGAATTTTATAATTTCTACATTTTGCCTGGTCTGGTCTGGTACCGACAAGCGATTTAGCGGTCCGATACGATGCCTTGTAAAAACCAAAGGGGTATAGAGCTTAACAAAAACTGCCATACCCCTTTCAGGTTAGCCCGCTGCCATCTTAGACTGAATCATCACTTACCACCAGGTGAGTCATTGCAGTCAAGGGTTAATTTGTATCTGAATAAAAGAAACTCGTATCGTATCGTATTGGCATCGGCATAGTATTGTATTGTATTATTACTTTCAGAATGTAAAATTATCAATCTCGGAGCTAAAAAAGTTTTGTACATAGATGGATATACATTCAACGTACACCGCCAGAAGTCTGATGGAAGAGTCTGGAAATGCTCGCAATACTTCAGAGGCTGTAGGACAATGGCACATACTGATGAAAACGACGAACTGACGAGTTTCAATGGTAACCATAACCATAGACCGCCAAATTTGATCCGATCCTCAGGTGGCACATACCTGAGGATTTGATATTTTTATTCGATTAAGTAGGTAAGTACCTAAATAAATATCCATACTAATATTATAAATGCGAAAGTGTGTCTGTCTGTCCGTCTGTCTGTCTGTCTGTCTGTCTGTCTGTCAGGCCGTTCTCTGTTGGGCCGTGAAAAGTCACCGATTTTGATGAAATTTGGCACAGAGTTAGCTTACATCCCATGGAAGGACATAAGTATGCCACTTTTTATCCCGGAAAATTAAACAGTTCCTACGGGATTTTCAAAAACCTAAATCCACGCCTACGTAGTCGCGGGCATCATCTAGTAGATTTAAAAATATAAATAAATATATTTACTTTATATTATAATGTGTGTTTTTTAATTACCTCATGGGCAACCCTGATAATGAGCTGTCATTTTTTTGAAGCACACTCGTACAGTGCGATAAAAACAGTGCGTGGCGCAAAAATATACCATCAGCTCGAAACTTCAGTCTAGTGCTGACGTCACTAAAATGGCGGCCACGCGCATTAGCAATTTGCGGGACTTATAACCGCCGAGCCTGTACCAATTTTTTAGTGGTGCATACATATAAGAGTTTAACTAATGATAATATGTGTACAAACAAATAATATATATAAACATAGATAATATTATGTCATACTAGCTTATGCTTGCGACTTCGTCCGCGTGGACTACATAAATTTCAACCCAATATTTCATTCTCTTAGGGGTTGAATTTTCAAAAATCCCTTAGCGGATGCCTACGTCATAATAGCTATCTGCATGCAAAATTTCAGCCCGATCCGTCCAGTTGTTTCAGCTGTGCGTTGATAGATCAGTCAGTCAGTCAGTTACCTCTTGCTTTTATATAATTAGATTATTTCTTTCAGAATGTAAGATAATCAATCTAGAAGATAAAGAAGTTTTATATATAGATGGGTATACATTCGACTTTCATCGCTTCAAGAAACATCTTGGAAAAGCCTGGAAGTGCTCGCAGCACTTAAGAGGCTGCGAGACAATGGCGCATACTGATGAAAACGACAAACTGACGAGATTCAAAGGAAACCATAAGCACGACCCGCCAACTTTGATCCGAACTTCAGGTGGCACGTACTTTTAAATAAAATAAAAATGAATAAATAAAATAAAATAATAAATTGGGTATTTGACTCCAATTTTTTTATTACTTTATTATAAACTAGGATAAAAATAATGACGTAAACTGAAAAAACTAATTAAATCGATCAAATAACAAAAAAGTTATAAGCATTCAAATATTTCTGATTAGACAGATATGCGATACAGCAGTTTGACGTCACACCTACTAATACCATAGTAGCTTCGTGCGGTTTCATACAAATTTTCGGATTTTCGGAAAAGGGATAGAAGACCCTCCTATTTTTCAAAAGTAGGCAAATACCCAATTGGCACGTAGCGATGGCAAGAGACCAGATGGCATGACTCTTGTCCCGTGGAAGCAAGGAAGGTCGGTCGGTTGTGTGGGATGCCACATGTGTGGATGGACTGTCACCCATACCTGTATGTGGCGACCTCCGTGGCGGCCGGAGCGACGGCTACTAAGGCGGAAAGGGCCAAGAAGCGCAAATATGAGAATATAGAAAATAGTTTCACATTTGTGCCTTTTGGGGTGGAGACCATGGGTTCGTGGGCCGAGGATGCTAGATGCTTTTTTAAGGACCTGTCATCCCGTCTCGTGGAATCCACGGGGGACCGGAGGGCTGGCAGTTACCTCAGTCAGCATATTAGTCTGGCCATTCAACGAGGTAACGCAGCCAGCGTTCTGGGCACCCTGCCTCGTTACGGTGGTTAAGATAATATTTTTGATTTGTAATTTTATTATTTGATTGTCATAGGCTTGTAAAATATAAAAGTATGATTTCGAACCACGCTACACGCAGCAGTGCTGCCGCAACAGTGCTGTCACCAGCTGTCACAGTCCTGTCGCGGCACTACTGGTCCCCATACAATCTCTATAAGCTTATATGACATTACATTCCGAGCTAGGCAGCAATTTAAACAGCGAACAGAATGCCAGCTTTTTTTTGTGTGTTTATCGTGTGTTGGATCAACCAAGAAATGTATTTCTATTCTATTATATTCCATTCTAAATGTCAGATGTGCAAGAGGAATATGAAGAAAATATTCGAATGCGTGGTCGACCCGCAGCTGTATCGATACCTTCAAAAATACGTCGAACCCAAGGCGCAGCACATATGCCAAAAGTAGTTGTGAAACAGCATCGTTGTCGCATGAGTGGATGTGATAAAAAAACAACAATAAGATGTCTTAATTGTGATCTTTTTCTCTGTTTAACAGGCAAAAGAAACTGTTTCAAAGACTTTCATGAATAGTGCTTATTTTATTTTTGAGATGCTACATTTTAAATAGTTTATGAATCATGCTTAAAAGTATTCCCGTTTTTGGGGTTCCGTACCTCAAAAGGAAAAACGGAACCCTTATAAGATCACTTTGTTGTCTGTCTGTCTGTCCGTCGTCCGTCTGTCCTTCTGTCTGTCAAGAAACCTACAGGGTACTTCCCGTTGACCTACAATCATGAAATTTAGCAGGTAGGTAGATCTTATAGCTGACATTTGGGGAAAAATCTGAAAACCGTGAATTTAGGGTTAGATCACACAAAAAAAAATTAAATTGTAGTCATGAACTAATTATTAGTATTTTCAACTTTCGAAGTGAGATAACTATATCAAGTGGGGTATCATATGAAAGGCCTTCACCTGTACATTCTAAAACAGATTTTTATTTATTTTTATGCATCATAGTTTTTGAATTATCATGCAAAATGTCGAAAAAATACGACTGTAGTACGGAACTCTCATTGCGCGAGCCTGACTCGCACTTGGCCGGTTTTTTTAATTATGTTCATGTGGCGGTACGGCTTTGCCGGTATTGATATGACATAATATATCTAACAAGCGACCCGCACCGGCTTCGCATGGGTGCAATGTAGATACTAATGTGGTGTCATTGAGGTGTCTTTGTCTCGGAAACTCTCAAATGAGAAGATTTTTTCCGACCTAATTCACATTATATCAATTTCTCTAGGGATTTCTAATTTCTCGAGAATTAAACTATAGATATAAACCTTCCTCTTGAATCACTCTATCTGTTGGTGAATACCGCATTAAAATCCGTTGCGTAGTTTGAAAGATCTACGCGTTCATACATACATACATACATACAGATATGTATGTATGTATGAACGCGTAATATATCAATACAATATGGTTAACGGGATTTAAAAAATGTTTAAAACTTTATGATTTAAATTTAAAATACTTATTTTAAAACATTTATTTAAACTTAGTGCCCCGCGATTTTAACAAAGTGTTATCGCTCACTTCAAATGCTCTCCATTCATTTTTTTTCAGATACAAAGCAGTGAACAAGACGTTACGTCTCCCAAGTGTCTCGTGTCGCTGTCGCGCGTCGCGGTCGCGTAGCTATAAATCTATAGGGCGTGACAGGTCGACATAGCAATCGGGGTTTGAGGCGGGGAGACGCCCGCACACTCACCCCAGCTCGCCTGCACCGGGCTAGCGTGGGGGCTGTGCGCAGGCCCATCTTTCCCACTGGGCATTCTGGGCACGTGCCCAGGGCCCACGATAGATCCACTAGTCCCTGCCAGATCACCAAACTATAACCGACCGACCGATGTTTTATTACCGAAAAACATATTTATTTCGATAAAATCAAAGGTCAAAAAGGCTCACTCAAACAGAAGACCATAGAGATAGTTAACTATAGTCAAGACTGACTTATATTCGATCCTTCTTGTTTACCCCCGACCCACTACTCTGTCAAGGTCATAGGGGCCCAATTATTCTAATGTGCCCAGGGCCTCCAATAGTTTAATGATGGCCCTGGCTGTGCGGGTGTGCGGGGCATCCACACCACGTTTAGCGTTCTCTCTAAGGAAACCTTACCGTTAAGTTCTCAAGATAAGTAATCATTTCATATGATTTCTTTCAGAATCCAAAATCATCGTACTCGGAAACAAAACCGTCTTGTACATAGACGGGTTTACATTTAATCTGCATCATCGGAGAGAAACTGGAAGTGTCTGGTATTGTTCTATGTACCACAACACTTGTAGGACTTGGGCTCATACTAATACAATGGATAGACTTATAGATTTAAGAGGAACACATAATCATAAACCGCCCCGTCTGTACCAAACTTCAAGTGGTGCTTATGTAAGGATTTAACTGACGCAACGGATCAGCCTGGCTGTCCAGCGCGGAAATGCAGCCAGTATTCTTGGCAACATTCCACGCGGGCATGTTTTGTATAGTAATTAGATAAGGCTAGCTTTAAGTTTAATTGTAATACTAGCTGTACCGGCGAACTTCGTACCGCCTAACAGTCGATTCTTTTTTTTTATATTTTTTTTCTTCATATTTACAAATTTTTAAATTTTTCTCTCCGTAAGAACCATCCTCGTACTTCAAGGAATATTATAAAAAAGAATTAGCGAAATCGGTTCAGCTGTTCTCGAGATTTGCGATCAGCAACACATTTAGCGATTCATTTCTAGGTATATATAGAGATTTTCACTAATGACATATATAAACGGAACAGAAATTTCTGTTCCGTGTAAATATACCATAGACATGTTACTTTTATATTATTAAATGGTGTATAATTTATATTTCTTTCATAATAGGTATATGGTATTTGAATAAATGGATTTGATTTGATTTGATATATAATTCATACTGGGTGATGAGTAAGACAGAAAATGAAAACGCATGAGAATAAAAGAAATAGCGCTCTACAAATGTGTGTCCTAGTTTTGAGTTTTCACTCATAGTCAGTTTTTCTTCGCACGGTATCGGTCACGTGATTATTGTGATGTGAACGATTAATGAACTAGTTGTGAATAAAGTATTGAACGCAAAATGACGGACTTTCATACAAACTTTCATCCCCTATTTAACCCACTTAGGGGTGGAACTTCGAAAAATCCTTTCTTATTGGATACCTACTCTTTACAAAGAACACACCCTCAAAATTTCATGTCTCTAGGACCAGTGGTTTAGGCTGTGCGTTGATATATATCTCAGTCAGTCAGGACTTTGAATTTTATATATATAATATAGATGATCGTCATGTTTTGAATCCGCGCGTAGTATGTGACACGGCCCGCACCCGCCACGTACTGGCAAAAATCATCACTTCAACAATTGACAATTGAAAACTGAATTTGAATGATGGCTTTGAGTTTGTCCTCCTAAGGTAAATAATTGTTCCTGTGGTAACTCGACTCCCCGCCTCCGTACGATTACCTTCCCACGCACACTGCGTGCGGTGAGACTCGAGACGACAGTGTTTTGAATGTAGTACATGTGTTAGTATGAATGTAAGTTTGTATGTATTATTTGCCTGTATGCTACAGTTCCATACTATTTCTTTCAGAATGCAAAATCATCAGACTCGGGACCAAAACAGTTTTGTACATAGACGGGTTTACATTTAATCTGCATCATCGGAGAAATTCTGGAAGTGTCTGGTACTGTTCTATGTACCACAATACTTGTAGGACTTCTGCGTATACAAATAAAAAGGATGAACTATTAGATTTAAGAGGAAAACATGATCATAAGCCGCCCCGTCTGTACCAAACTTTAGGTGGCGCATATGTAAGGCTTTAAAACTTTAAAACCAATGACACATTATACATACCATTTTACACGTGGCGTATAATATTCGTGCTCAGTAATGAGCGAAACAGAAGATAATAACCGGTCAAGTGCGAGTCAGACTCGTGCACCGAGGGTTCCGTACTCGGGTATGTAAGTACAAGTATACAAGTATAGAAAGAATGAATAAATGAGTTTGGTGTGATTTTCGAGTATTATTACAAGGAAATATCCCCCTGAGCTTTCAAGCTGACACACCAACATAGCCGCTAGTGCTCTTTTAACTTGTATGTTTCTTGCATTTATTTTTGAAGTCGTGGTAAAATCAATGATTTAGATAGACCTTGGAACATATTGAGGTGATGAAAAACAAACTTTCTACTTATTTGTTTTTCAAAATTATAGTTAGAAATACAAAATCTCTGATAAATAACCTACGATTTAGTACGTTGCTCACAGTTGTTAACATTTAGTGTCGCTGGCATTTGAGGTGGGGCATCTTGTAATAAGGTATTTACAAAATGCCCCAGTTATCACGGTGTAAGACGCCCCATTTTTAGTGTCACAAAATAATACGTATGTTTTACATTTTTCAGAAATGCCACGTCATTATGTAAGATCTACTTTGCGGGCATCTTGGTCTGAAACTGACCTGGATGAGGCCATGAAAAAAGTTCGCCAGAAAGAAATGGGTGTTAATGAGGCAGCACGAACATACAATATTCCTTCAAGAACACTGAGAAGACATATTTTAACTGGAACATTGAAGGTTGGGCTTGGAAGAAGGCCTGTTTTTTACCAAGCGGAGGAAAAAAAGTTGGTTGCGCACATCAAACAACTCGAAAAAGTTGGATTTGCACCAGATCGGAAGGATGTTAAAGAAATGGCGTATCAATTAGCTCAGAAGCTTAACATAAAAAATATTTTTTCTAATACGTCTAAAAAAGCTGGAGATGTTTGGTTTACCGGATTTTTAAACAGGAACCCAGAGCTGAGTCAACGAAAATCCGAAGGTTTATCTCTTGCAAGAGCATATGGAGTTAATCGCGCGGATGTCCAAGACTTTTTTACCTTGTTGGCTCAAATATACACCGAGAATGATCTAAGCACACATCCTGAGAAGATATTCAATATGGACGAAACGGGTATCCAAATGAATAATATACCTTCTAAAGTAATAGCAACAAATGGGTCTAAGGATGTGTACACGCTGACAAGCAGTGAAAAAGGAGAAAATGTCACAGTCATAGCATGTTGCAACGCACAAGGGAATTTTCTTCCACCTGTTCTAATTTACAAAGGCACATATAGTAAACCTCAATTTTCGGAAGGTTTGCCGCCAGGTTCGCAAGTGTTTATGAATAAAAAATCATCCTACATAAACACTGATCTTTTCATGAAATGGTTTGAAGAGATTTTTTTGCCAGCAAAAGGTTCTGGAAAAGCATTGTTGATCATGGATGGACATAGTTCTCATAGCAACAATATCAGATTATTGGAAGTGGCTAAAGATAATGATGTGACTTTATTATGCTTTCCCAGTCACACTACACATGCAATGCAATCTCTAGATAGAGCTTTCTTCAGACCGTTTAAAGTTTATTTTGCGCAAGAAGCCAAATCATGGATGATCATGAATAAAAACAAGAAGCTTACGAGGTACGATGTATCAAAACTTATTGGCAAAGCTTGGCGTAAAGCGGCAAGCGTATCAAACGGAGTTTCTGCTTTAAAATCTTGCGGCATATACCCTTACGACCCAAATGCCTGATCATTTTTTCGCTTTATCTGATGCCTTGCGTGAACAGGATTTGATTGCTAAAAAACAGCACGCAGGAACACCTTCAGACACGTTGGAAAATAGTTCAGAGCAACAAAATGTGGACGCTGGGGGAGTATCTTTGATAGATACTTTTGATGAGGATGCTATAGATATCATTAATCAACTTACTTCTGACGCAAATAAAGAAGGATCATTAGAACAGCTTTTGACACTGCCAATTCAAGCCACTCCTCAAAAATATCCTTGCTTACCATCTACTTCTAAGACCCCTGATCAAACACCAACAAAGCTTTTGACTGAAATCTATCCTGTTCCAAAGCTACCTGCAATGGTTTTAAAGAAAAACAAACGGTTGTGATCCTGACATCGCCAGAAAATATACAAAAACGGAAGTTGATTGAAGAAAAGAAGAAACCAGCGAAAACATGTAAATTATCTAAAAAAAAATGGTAAAAAGAACGTTGTAAAGAAGGATATAAAAGGAAAAAGACCAGCAAAGAAGAATAAATCTTTATTTCAATCATCGGACAGCGACAGTGAAAACGAAAACAAGCAAGAAAGTTCTGTTGAAGAGATATCCGAAGAAGACAACGAAAACAGATGACTGTAGAATGCACTGAAGATTATTATAAAATGACATCAACAGAAGACTGGATTAAGTGCTCTTCTTGCTCTTTTTGGCTGCACGAGTTCTGTACAATGTACAAACCTTTATGTAATAACTGTGGTAAAAAAGCTAAAAGAGAGAAGCTATCACGAAGAAAAAATAAAGTATACATTAAAGAGTATAAGTTACAATATGTGATTTAAAAGTCGATCTCTAACTAGACTGTTTTGTTATAATTATTTTTAAAATTTCTGAAGATTTGTTATTTCTATTTTACTGGAGCGTTTTGTAACTGAACTGAGGCATCTTGTCATGCAATGTCAGTACAAAACGCCCCACCAACCACCATAGGTTCGACCACCACTATTCTACATTCTATTTTTTGTTATGTGAAACAAAGTGTTTATTAAAATACAAAAAAATATATAAAATAAAGTGTTTTGTTACCTACGACGCGAGACGTAAGAATGATGGCGCTGCTTCAAAACGAAAGGGTCACAATTCGAAATTTTTTTTTTTCAGGAGAGCCAATTCAAAATTTTTATTTTATTTTTCGTCTGCTTTTCAGAACTGCCTTTGTGTCATAATTATAATAAATTGAATAAAATGGTAAAAAAATCTCAAAAATTGGTTGTGGAACGTTTCTTTTTATTGTCCCTTTTCTGTCCTGGATTTTAGCTTCAACTTAAAATAAGACGTCATTCCTAATTTTTTCATTTCAGGATTCAAAATAATTAAGCTTGGCACCAAAAAAGCTATATTACTAGATGGGTATACATTCAGACATCACCGTAAAGCTAGGGTTGGAAGCGTTTGGCATTGCACCATGTACCACAGAGGCTGCAAGACCAAGGTTCATATCAACGAGCGGTCCGAATTGATGTCCTTCATTGGGCAGCATATACATGAACCACCAAATGTGCTGCAAGCATCTGATGGCTCATACTTGAGGATTAACCAGTAATGTTACGTTGGTGGGAGCCACATTACTTTGCGGAAGTTAGGATATCTAAGGAACAACCGGTATATCAGTACCCTTATTATAAATGCGAAAGTGTGTTTGTTTGTTGGTTTATTGGTTTGTTGGTTTGTCCTTCAATCACGTCGCAACGGTGCAACGGATTGACGTGATTTTTTCCATGTGTATGAAATGAAATGAAACGAAATGAAAATTTATTTATAACAACCTATGTCGGTTTACAATTTAGTGTCGGGAACCCTGAAGTAAGTTTAATAAACAATATGTGTATAAATAAAAACCTGGGGAGTGACAAAGCCTACTTTTTATCCCGGAAAATTAAAGCGTCCCCACGGGATTTTTAAAACTTAATTCCACGCGAATGAAGTCGTGGGCATCAGCTAGTTTTTTCTATAACTCGCCAGACTAGAACCATAAACCCGGTATAAAGGGTAAATAAATAAGTACCCGGCAAGAGAGATTACTCTTCGAACTTTCATCATCATGAATAAATAACATGTCAACTGCAAAACATAGGACTCTTGTGGGGACTTCCACACGCCACAATCTTGCGCCGCCTAAATCCAGCAGCTCCCAGCGAGCAGTTCATTTGATCCATCTAGTGACTGGTTTTCCAATGCTGCGCTTTTCGGTGCAAGGTCGCCATTCTAGTACCTTGGGATCCCAACACTTTTGAACTATGTGCCCTGCCCATTGCCACTTCAGCCTCGTAACCCATTGAGCTAGGTATGTCGCTGGCATATTTTAATTTTGAAAATGTAAAGCGTAAGTCAAATTTTTTTTTGTTTACCTTCTTGATTTTATCTTCTTCAAGATACCTTGTTAGATATTTTGAAATCATTGAGTTGTCTTAGACCGTTTTTAGGAAAAACTACAGTTTAAGAAATAAATAATAATGATCGCCAATGAACTCTCACTTCTGCCTGACACGCACTTAACCAATTTTTCTTTTCTTTTATGGTTTAATAACTTCGGGTTTTATTGCAGAGTGCGAAATGATAACAATAAGCAAGAAGAAGTATTTGAAAATCGGTCATTACATCTTCAACCGTCAACGCCCAAGCATCGCCGGGTGGTCGTGGTACTGCACGAATTACCACAACGGGTGTAAGTCGACAGCGAAGACCACGGTGGACCGATTAAGCCTGCTGTTCTACTTGCCGAACCATAATCATGACCCGCCCGTTTTGTATCAAGACCTTGATGGAACTTACCGAAAGTGCTGAGTTTTATACCGCGTAGGATAACTTTTTCTGCACACACTCAAAAGAATATCACGAAGAAAAATGAACAAAAAGAAAAAGGCACAACAGGCAATCTTTCTGTTCTAAAACTACACATGATGTCAGCCGCAAAGGTAACTTCAGCGTCTACTTCTGTTTTTTCGATGCGCCGTATGTGGGCTGAATCTTGCTGGAAGATCTAAGACTTATAGTGTAGGAAAAGATTATGAATTGTTTTACTTAAATTTTAGTATGACCATTTAATTTTGGACCCGTTTAGGGTAGCAGTTTTTGCAATAAAAGAAAGACAATTAGGTAATTAATAACAATTTATCATCTACCTCTTTTTATCCTATTAAAGTCCGATTTGTATACATTTATTTTTATTTATATAAATTGTATTTCTGCAACACATTTTTATTTTTCACTCCGGATGCGATCCGGTTCGAAGGATCATAGTAATTAATAAAAAAAATGTTCTCATCTTCTGGTATGTAACTAAGGCCATACTAAGGCCTACTTTAGACCTTAATATTAACATCCAAAAGAGGAACTGTGGTTATGACTTTCAAATGAGTCAAATTTAACTGTGTTTTCATGAACAGTTGTGTTTCATGTCACAATATACGGTTAGCGCGTAGTATTTCAATGCTTATAGAGAATAAGGTGCATGAAATTAGTGCAGTCGACCGATAAAATGTGTCTAAAACTTCATTTACGCCAAAGCAACATAATGCGACATTGTGGCATGCCACAGGCTTCATGGTACTATATTTAAAATCTTGCAAGGATTGCCAGCAGACTATCATACCGTGTTCTATGACGTTGTCGCGGTATATGTGTATAGTAAGCGACAGATCGAGATTGCAATCGGGGTGGGGACGCCCTGCACACCCGCGCTAACCCGGTGTGGTATAGCACGGGTGACGTGCGGGTGTGAGGTGTCCCCCCCGCCTCATACCCCGATTGCCATCTCGACCTATCGCGTACTATACTTACCGTAATATTCCCTCTACTGTATAACATATTCTAAAAATAATATGCTGTTTAAGCCGCAAAATCAATGTTTCTATTTGTGGCATGCTACAGTGTCGCATGTTGTTGCTCTGGCGTACAGTACGATTCAAACGTAAATGCGCCCCTGAAGTTTACGCACGACGTTGCGCACCACACACTTTTTGGGTGTCCGGGGTAACGGGGAGGGTAACAGCGCACGTCTCGCGCAGACGCATTTAAGTTTGAATCGTACTGTACCTACATCCATATGCAACGCAACGACTACCACGAAATCACGATTCTCGATCTTTTCAGGGACTGGTCAATCCGCCCACATTTTCAAAAGAGGTTTGAAGAAGAGGAAGTGTCCGGTTTGCTATCAAAAGCTGAGGGAATCGTGCGGGAGTCGTGAAGCGAACAGGCGCTGCAATAAAATCTGGACGGAGTGCACAGGCTGTGTTAAACCCATGTGCATGACTTGCTTTACCGACACACATTTGTGTGAGCTGATGTCGAAATATAATACATATTTAAACAAGTCTTAGTACACATTAGCAGAGTTAACTAGAGTGAGGGACCTCTCGGGTCGACGATATGTCAAATATTAGGCTATGGTGACGTAGAATCAAAGAAAAATTGGGCTACTTGCATCAAATGTATACGCGACAGGACGAGAAGACAATCGGAGAGGGAACGCCTCACACACCCTCCGCGCTTTCCCGGTACGGGCGAGCGCAGGTGACATGCGGGTGTGCGGGGAGTCTCCACGCCTCATACCCCAATTACCATCTCGACAGAAGATTAAAAAACATGTTCAACACTATTTTTTCGTTATTTTAACGTTTAAAACAATGTCAAAACTGCCGACAGTTGACGAACGCAAAAGGTTAATGTGTACGGGGAGCTTTAAGAGATCACAATTTATTACACACACAATTTTTTATAGAACTTTTTAATTTTTATTATCAACTCTTTTTAATTTTTTTATTTTAGTTAAGTATTTTTTGTTTTCAATGAAACTACAATTAGTTATAGTTACATAATTCCTAGGTATTAGTATTTTACATTGTTTCTTTAATCGTAATTAATGTGCTTATCAAACCAATTTTCTTGGAATTTAGTATAATAGGATTTAAGCTACAACACAATGTCCGAATATCACAAATAATTAATTTCCACACAAAGAATATGTTTTATTGTAAATCCTGATCGGTCCCGGCATAGATATACAACATATTTGTATAGTATGCTAGATATGGTGTGCCGTAGAAAATTACATAATTTTTGTACCGATTCAAAGCGCCCCACCGAGCGTACTGGAAATTAAAATTGATACTGTATCAAATTGACAGATGTCTCATCACTCATCACTAACATCTAGTTCCAAATACGCTCAAATGACGCTCAGTGCTGCTATCTATGTTAAAAATGCCTAGTATTATTTCTTAATTCATCGTGTCATTATTTTTAGTCATATTAAAAAGCTCGTTAACGTTATAACGTTATATTCTGTAAAGGTATATATTTTGATATAGTTTTACTCGTATTTGTTACAGGTAAAATTATAGAAATGACGCCTGGCGGGAAAATGTTGCTTTTCAACCTTTTCACATACAACAGGTGTATTCTATCAAAGAACCTTAAATTGCGGTGGTACTGTTCAAAGTACCATAAAGGATGCAAAATTTCCATCATCACTACCCGTGATCATCAAATAGTTTCATCAAAACATTGGGGAGCATAACCACCCACACCGCCCAAACTGTTCAGGACTTCTTTCGGGAAATATGTTAATCTAAAAGGAGAACATTTTGAAGTACAAACTTACTAATTTCACAATAATATCTGTCCCGGCTCTACTCACGTGTTTAGTCGACGCGACGGTAGACGTTATTAGTGAGTACAGTCGAGACAGATATTATTTATAATGGAAATTACTAGCAGGCATCCTGCGACTTCGTCCGCGTGGAATTGGGTTTTTAGAAATCCCGCGGGAACTCTTTAATTTTCCGGGATAAAAAATAGCCTATGTCACTCTCCAGGTCTTTATCTATACCCATGCAAAAAATCACGTCAATCCGTTGCACCGTTGCGACGTGATTGAAGGACAAACCAACAAACAAACTTTCGCATTTATAATTAGTTTACTGATTACTGATTGCAAGAGGTTTTTTTTTGCAAAAAGGTTATTTAAACAAATAAATAACAAGAATTGTAATATTATTAGTTTTAATTTCCAAATAGACCTTTTTTACTTCTTTCTTTCTTTCATGGCATTTCTATTACATATTTTATAGTAGGTAACTGAGTATACTAGACTGTCCGTCCTGTCCCGTCCCGTCTGACTGTCCTGTCGTGACCACGACCCGTGCAATTGGGTTGAAATATAAACAAATAAAAATTAATCGTGGTATGTACCCGTTATCTACTTTAAAATATTATGTCATTAAACCGCGAAGTAAGCTTAAAATCATTAATTTCTATTACAGTTCTAACTGGTGAGTTGCTGGGCAAAATGAGAGGCGGTTCGGTCCTCAAGATCGCTCTCTACACGTACAACTGTCAAATCATGTCCCGGAACAGGAACTGGCGCTGGTATTGCACCAAGTACCATCGAGGGTGCAAGGCATCCGTCATCACTGACAGGAACCTGGGGGTGGTGGAGATGATCGGAACGCACGAGCATCAACCGCCCAATATGTATCAGACAGCAAGCGGGAAGTATATTAATCTTCCCTGATTTCTTGTACATACCAGAGTTTATTATAAAAGTGACATGGCGTATCTTTATATACTTTTTTCGTTCACGGAGATCTTCATAAATTATGTGATATGGGTTATGTGGGGTTTCTGTCCATTAAACCCCCTCGGTGGGCTCAGCACATAATTCTCAACTCAAAAAAACTCTTAAGAATGTGCGCCGGTGCCTCAACTTATTTGGACGATGCCCTTCTTCGCTGGACTGGTAATAAATAAATAATCAGTCCTATGTACATTCAACCAATTTTCCGTGTTTGAACGTATAACAAAATAAAGTTTTTTCTTTCCAAATTCGCATTATCACATTATACCTAATAATCTCTTTTAGTCAAATAAATAAGATACCATTATGATCAAAATGATCTCCTATTATAGGAGTAGTTATTTTTTTGTTAGGACATCAACTTGGTACTTTCATTACAGTTCTCACGGGTGAGTTGCTGGGAAAAATAAGAGGCGGTTCGGTCCTCAAGATCGGCCTCTACACGTACAACCGTCAAATGACGTCTCGGAACGGGAACTGGCGCTGGTACTGCACCAAGTACCATCGAGGGTGCAAGGCATCCGTCATCACTGACAAGAACCTGGGGGTGGTGGAGATGATCGGCCAGCATGAGCACCAACCGCCCAATATGTATCAGACTGCGAGCGGCCAGTATATTAATCTTAGCTGATTTTCTGTGTCTAAACTATGTACTAATAAATATAATTGAAGTATCTGTCTGTTGTTTCTAAAAACCTACCTCATATTAAGCTCATATGGTTATTTGAACTGTACCATAACTAAATCACACGTTTTTTAAAATAAATCTGTCTGTCTGTTTGAACGGGCTAATCTTCTAGCTGGCTAAACTTAATTTGACGGGACTTTCACAGACAAGTAGAGGATTAACCAGGGAGTAATATAGGCTACTTTTTTAACCGACTTTCAAACAAGGAGGAGTTGTGTTTTCTACCTATGTACAACCGAAATCTCCGAGATTACTGAACCGATTTACGTAGTTTCTTTTTTAATTGATAGAAAAACTTTGCGATATCGTTCTATAAAAAAATGAATTCAAACTTCTCAATTCTGTTGCTGCACGGGACCTGAACATCGAAACTGATGGGATTTAGAAACTGTCGGTTATAAATTGATATTGGAGGTACCTACCAAGTAAAGACTACCGTGGAAATCGAGGGCCCAACTCCTCTACCCTGATGCTGTAAGGAATTGCATTCCCAAATCATGGTGATTTAAATACTGGCCTACTAAGCTGGTTTAAAAAAGAATCGGCGACGACGAATTATTGTGTACTATGATAAACCGACGCGATGCCGCTTGCTTCCAAATTCTACTAACATTCCTATTTGCACTGGGCTTTGAAATCAGTTTTTTCTTTCATTCAGATACAAGTTAGCCCTTGACTGCAATCTCATCTGGTGGTAAGTGACGATGCAGTCTAAGATCGAAGCGGGCTAACCTGGAAGGGGTATGGCAGTTTTTAGTAAACCCATGCCCCTTTGGTTTCTACACGGCATCGTACCGGAACGCTAAATCGCTTGGCGGCACGGCTTTGCCGGTAATCAGTATGTTACTTGCCAGCGGGACAGGAGTGGAGAAGGCGGGTAGCGACTTGGAGAGGCGCGAAGGGTGCAACCAGGTGCAACGGATCGACGTGATTATTTTGCATGGATATAGGTAAAGACCTGGAGACTGAAGAATAACATCATCATCATCATCATCATCATCATCATCATCCTGTGGAAGTCCACTGTTGGACATAGGCCTTCCCTAAAGAGCGCCACCACACCCGGTCCTCAGTCTTCCTCATCCAGCCACTTCCCGCCAGCCTCTTTATATCGTCGGTCCATCGTGCTGGAGGGCGTCCCACACTACGCTTGCTTAAACGCGGTCTCCACTCAAGGACTTTCCGGCTCCAACGGCCATCGCCTCTACGACATGCATGACCTGCCCACTGCCACTTCAGCTTGCTAATAGTTTGGGCTATGTCAGTGAAGAGTAACATAGGCTACTTTTATCCCGGAAAATCAAATCAATCATGGGATTTAAAAAAAATCTAAATCCAGGCGGAAGTTAGCTAGTTCATAATTAAAATAAAAGCACTATCCTAGGTCAGCTATAATAATTGTGACTACGGAACCCTACACGGCGCGTGGCCCGCCACCACTTGGCCGGTTTTTATCATCTTGTAATGTATTGATATTGATATTGATTACTTTTTTTCTTTTTTACTTGATAAAATAAATACGTCGGTGACGCGCCTTTGAAGTGTCTACCCATCCAAAATCGCCCAAGGGATCTAAAGAAGTTTTTCTTCAAAAAATAGAGTTCGTAATATTTCTTTTGCATTACTTCAGTTAAAGCCTACTTTTCATTTTCAGTATTAATCAAAGCTTCCCCCTTTTCCTTCCAGATGCAATATTTCAGACATCACGCAGAGGTCAACCTGTCATACAACTCCAAGGACACCGGTTCATTAAAGACTACGAAAATATAAACTCCAAAAAGATAAGATGGCGCTGCGTCAAAAGAACTTACGGGTGTCGCGCTGCCATTACCACTTACGAAAATCTTATAATAAAACATTTGGCTAGTCATAACCATGCATAGCTCAAAGGATTAGCGGGCTGAAGTAGCAATGGGCAGGTCATGTCTGTCGCAGAACCGACGGCCGATGGGGCAGACGTGTTCTGGAGTGGAGACCGCGTACCGGTAAGCGCAGTGTGGGACGACCCCCCGCCCGCTGGACCGATGACCTGAAGAAGGTGGGGAGCGGATGGATGAGAAAGGCGGAGGACCGTGTTTGGTGGCGCGCTCTTGGAAAGGCCTATGTCCAGCAGTGGACGCAAACAGGCTGATGGATTGGAACCACGCGTGATGTCCTCGCCGATCTGGGTGGTCTGCTTGGACTTTGGAGTGAGCTGGCTGGCTGGAGTGACCTGACGGGAAGCCGTACGCACGCGTACAGCGGACGACTACGTCTAAGTGCGTGAAAGAAACGCAGGAAAAAAAAAGAAGAGAAGAGAGAACTATGCATGATCGCATAACCGACGGTGATTGGGGCAAACGTGTTCTGAAGAAATCATGTACCAGCGAGCGCAGTGTTGGATGACCTCCAGCCTGCTGGACCGATGATGAGTGACAGAGACAACGCCCTACAAAGCCGAAATGTCATTCTAAATCATTATCACTACTACTACAAAATCACCCATTTACTTACTGCCTGCTGCGCGATTGCGGGAGAATGACATCTACAATGTCACGATCGCAATCATCTCTGACTGGTTGACGCTCGCTCACTATTGGCTACAATGCATTGTTCCAACAAGAATCGCACAAATTCAGCCAATCAGAACAATTGAGATTGTAATAATGATTGATGCAGGTTTCCCGCTATCGAGGTGCTGGTGTGATTGCAGTCAACCACAAGCCTATGATATAGTTTTAAACAAGACGAATCTAATGACGAACCATTAATTGGTTAGGTACCTATATAATTTTTTTCTTGTATTTTTTGTAAGCTGGATAAACTTTTATTTATTTACTTTTATTTATTTATTATCAAAATTGATTGAGCCCTTGATTAGTTACAAGTGGACATAGGAACGGATATACATACATACATACATACACACAGAGGTCAAACACATTTAACCCTCCTTTGGGCTTCACCGCAGTCGGATATAAAGTACCTATAGGTATATAAAGCACACAAAATGTTTCTACCGTTGTCCGTTATAGATTTTGAAACCATTCTATCGATGTGCCCCAAACCAGCTTCATTAGAAAAGCAATAATGCGAAGATGGTTTTAGAGTTGGTTTCTTTAGGGTTTTTTTTGAGTATCCGCTGGTATAAAATATTCCTATTTTACTCTTTCAGAGTTCACGATCGCTACTTCAAGTCGAGAACAGCCGAGCATAAGTATCGGTGATAACCGGTTCCTCAAGCATGTTGAGAGGAAATCCGTCCGGATAGTATGGAGGTGCACGAGAAAGGCATTGGGTTGCGGCGCTTTTGTTACTACATTAGAACACACAGTCGTAATGCACAACAGAGAGAAACGTGCGGAAACCGGCCCAGAGAGAAGAGAAGAGACAATACTGAAGAGATTTTTACGTCATAATCATTATTAACGCAGATGCCACTGAGGCCACACGATGCGTTTCCGGTGCGTTGCGGCGCCGCACCGCTGTGGATTTGAGTATTGGGTGCCACCCGGGCACTGCCTAGCCGCTCCGGCAAAACGTACCTATAGCGGCGCCGCACCGCCGCGCCGCCGCAACGCATCGTGTGGCTTCACTCTTAGGGCGTTTTTGCATGAGCCACCGCACGGTACGATTTGCGTTCACAATACACGACATACGGTACTTGCCAGCTATGGACTGTATTTCAGTCGTATTTTCTTGTATAGCGCTCTATATTGCAAATAAATACATAGTTAGTTTTCATTAAAACAGGACTTTTATTTCAATACTTGACAACTTCCCCGGGATGCAAGCTATCTCTGACCTCTGTACCAAATTTCGTCAAAATCGGTTGAACGGTTGAGCCGTGATAGCTAGCAGACAGACAGACAGACACACTTTCGCATTTATAATATTAGTATGGATGACGATTGACGACGTCTTATCTTATGTCTATGGCACACCCCCGATAGTTCATACAAGCGAACTGATTTAATTAACTATTGCTACTACCGGGTCACCTGCCCATCCGCAACGATTTGTATGTGTCGGTAACGGTGGGGCTGAGCGAGGCCAATCGAGCGGGACAAGGACAACGCTATTTGTGAGCAACATCAGTGCTCGCTCGCGTGATAACAAGACAAACAAGGTTAGAACCAAGTGACAGCAACGTGACAGTGCTAGTAGCCCTGTCATTAGGTGACGATAATTGAGTATCGCTTCTTTACGTATACCTATGGTAATAGTTAAGGTGGAAACTAACCATCGGACGTGTCCGTAACCGCGGCTGACAACCGCGACAGATAGGTAGGTGTGCAGAGTGCACACTGCACAGTCGTTTGAATTGCGGCTTTTTTTAATTTTATATAGACTACTAGATGATGCTTGCGACTTCGTCGTGCGTGGATTTAGATTTTTAAAAATCCTATGGGAGTTCTTTGATTTCCCGGGATCAAAAGAAGCCTATGTCCTTCCCCGGGATGCAAAATATCTCTGTACCAAACATCAAAATCGGTTAAACGCATGAGACCTGAAAAGCTAGCAGACAGACAGACAGACACACTTTCGCATTTACAATATTAGTATGGATGTAGATAGCGCCCGCTGCAATCAGACCTGGAGAGACCTAAGATGAAGCGCGCTTGCCTAGAAGATGCCTATTCATTCTTGACTTGAAGGTACCGAAATTAAAATTGCGGCTTGCAGACAGTACTTTTTTCGGCTGATAAAAACATCCAGCGGGTAAGAATTCTATCGGACGTCTGAATGCTCAAGGTTACGTTTGCTACCTCAGAATACATAATCTGCTACTTGCATCCAACAGTTTGCAGGGTCCAGCAGGGTGATTACGTAAAACGTTGCAGTAGCGACAGCAGTAGCAATGCGACATTTGAATTGCTTTCTCTCTTCTTCTTCATCTTCTTATTTTGCTTTGTGGGTATTGCTGTTTTTCTGTAGCTGCTGTTACATGTGACGTTTGACAGCAATGATCGCGAGATTTACGCCTGTCGCAAGCCTGTCGCGAGATACATAATCACCCCGCGGCTCACGCCTACGTCACTGCAGTGGTCAGCCGCATCCAGTGTTTCCATATGTAAATCGAGAATTACCGTGTTGAAGGGTTAAAATTACGGTGTTTCTAGATTAAATTACGGTGGATTAGCTAAAAGAATACCGTGTAAATTACCGTGTCATTTTTAAAAGAAAAAAGTCACGAATTTGCTTTTTAATCAATTATTAATATTATTCTGAATCTGACTCTCCTAGCATAGCAATATCTTTTTCATAAACGGATTTATTCATATTAATATTTTGTTAAATCTCATTAATTTTACATTTCACTCCTTCCTAATTGCTTGAATATGGACGAAAATAGATTGCTGAGATTTGATGCTTAAACCGAGAGCAAGAGAAATGTTGCCATTACGAAATATGCTAACGTGACTGAGATTCGTACTCGTATTATATTATGAATTTTTCATAAACGGATTTATTCATATTAATATTTTGTTAAATCTCATTAATTTTACATTTCACTCCTTCCTAATTGCTTGAATATGGACGAAAATAGATTGCTGAGATTTGATGCTTAAACCGAGAGCAAGAGAAATGTTGCCATTACGAAATATGCTAACGTGACTGAGATTCGTACTCGTATTATATTATGAATTTTTAACGTGATTTTTGTATTACGGTGACACGGTCAAGGTAATGGCATTATTACCTTGACGGTAGATTAGGACTGAATTACGGTGCATACGGTAATTACCGTGTACATGGAAACACTGGCCGCATCCCATAATTTGTTTCCGCCTTTAGTATTCTGTGTGTATGGTATGTATTGGTAGATGTGTTCCAGATTTCATCTTTTCCACATCAACCCGAGGTCAGCCGATTATAATTTTCAAGGGTCAAAGGTTTGTCAAAGACGTGGAGAGAAATGAGAAGACAAGATGGCGGTGCGCCAAGCGGACCCATGGTTGCCGAGCTGCTATCACAACGGTAGAAAATGTTGTAATTAAACATAATTCGTACCATAACCATGCTTCCTGTATAAATGAAAGATATTTTTCTTGAAAAGGACAAAATATTGTTTTTCATTTCAATTGTTCTAAATATAACTAGGCACTTTAAAGTTTTTGTAACCAAATAACGGCCAAGTGCGAGTCGGATTCGCGAACGAAGGGTTCCGTACCATTATCTATAAAAACGAGCAAAAAAACACGTTTGTTGTATGGGATCCCCCTTAAATATTTCTTTTATTCTGTTTTTTAGTATTTGTTGTAATAGCGGCAACGGAAATACATCATCTGTGAAACTGCCAATTTCAACCCTCTAACTATTACGGTTAATGAGATACAGCTTGGTGACAGACGGACGGACAGCGGAGTCTTAGTAATAGGGTCCCGTTTAACCCTTTGGGTACGGAACCCTCAAAACAGTGATATATAAACCCTTCTCATTCTGAGAGGAGAACCGTGCTCAGTAGTCTGTAGTTCTACGTCATAATAGCTATCTGCATGCCAAATTTCAGACCGATCCGTCCAGTAGTTTGAGCTGTGCGTTGATAGGACAGTCAGTCAGTCATCTTTTCCTAATGTAATTTAATAGAGGCATTACCGCCTCTTTTACTTCACTTGTTAGAGTGTCAATATTCTTCCAGATGTTAGGTTTTCCACGTCAACCCGAGGCCAGCCGATTGTAGTTTTCAACGGACATAGGTATGTTAAAGACGTGGAAAGGAATGGAAAAACAAGATGGCGATGCGCGAAGCGAGGAAAGGGCTGCAGAGCTGCCATCACCACCATAGAGAATGTCGTAGCTAGACTTTATTCGTACCATAACCACACTTCTTGTATTTTCGAGTTTCAAGATTATCATTGAAAATAACAATTATTGTTTTTTATTTCTCTCTCTGAATCGTCGCCGTCGTGTATCTAATAGTACTATTATATATTCTGTGCTAATAGAGAAAGTGCCCGTGACGATCCCGGAGAAAATATATAAAACTAGCTTATGCTCGCGACTTCGTCCGCGTGGACTACACAAATTTCAAACCCCTATTTCACCCCCTTAGGAGTTGAATTTTCAAAAATCCTTTCTTAGCGGACGCCTACGTCATAATAGCTATCTGCATGCCAAATTTCAGCCCGATCCGTCCAGTAGTTTGAGCTGTGCTTTGATAGATCAGTCAGTCAGTCAGTCAGTCAGTCAGTCAGTCATTCAGTCAGTCAGTCACTTTTTCCTTTTATATATTTAGATAAAAACCGGCCAAGTGCGAGTCAGACTCTTTTCTCTTCAGAATTTTTTTCTTGTGGTGTAACCACAAATTCACGGTTTTCAGATTTTTCCACTCATGTCGGCTATAAGACCTACCTTCCTGCTAAATTTCATGGGTTCAAGTCAACGGGAAATACCCTATAGGTTTCTTGACAGACAGACAGACAACAAAGTGATCCTATAAGGGTTCCTTTTTTCTTTTTGAGGTACGGAATCCTAAAAATACACTTTATACTTTGAAGATTTTGGGGAGTAATTTTATACACCTTTGTTACCTGTTACTTGCCAAAGTCGCGATGCTCCAAACTTCATAGTTGCTCATCGTTCGTACCTGTGTTGGGGACAATGCGCAGATAAACTTTCAGCTTTTACATAATAACGAAGGTGTGGCCGTCATAGGCTCTTGGCCCAGTTTGATTTCTTTGATTTGCGACTGGACACATCCAACGAGTCGCAGGGAGTCGCTGGATTCAGGCAGCGCAAGACCGTATCATGTTAAAATCCCTACAAGAGACCTATGTCCAGCTGTGGACGTCTATGGGATGATAATAATGATGAGGAACTCAGAATACAGAATCAGAAATTACTATTTATTTTAAGAACCACTCTGGTGCAAAGATCGCAAGCAAATGCAATGATTTGTATAGTAGTACCCTTCCAAGATGTTATAAGTATAAGCAGCTGCCACAAAACCCTGACCCTTTTACCTGACCCTCGTGAATGCAGGGTATCCCCTAACAATAGGGGATATTATTATTATACCCCATCTTGTGATACCCGTGCCCCAAAGCAGGTACAGTCAGTTGATTCGGGATACCAAACATTACTACCCGTGTAAGTAAATGTTTTTTTTGTGTTTTAGGGTTCCGTATTTTAATCGACTTGGAAAAAGTGAAGTGTTGTAAAATAATATAATGCCACTGATATGTGTTTGTTCAGTATGGCAGAAAAGCAACGAAACTTTGAGAATCAAAAAGGGTAGTCACAAAACATTTTCATCATCATCATCATCATCATCAACCAATAGAAGTCCACTGCTGGACATAGGTCTCTTGTAGGGACTTCCACACGCCACGGTCTTGCGCTGCCTGGATCCAGCGGCTCCCTGCGACTCGTCTGATGTCGTCCGTCCACCTAGTGGGGGGGTCTTCCAACGCTGCGTCTTCCGGTGCGAGGTCGCCATTCCAGCACCTTGGGACCCCAACGTCCCCCAAAATATTTTAAGTGAAGTTAAAAAGTGGTGTTACAAAGTAAAGCTAAAATAAGATCAGTTTTAAAGAGAAACAAAAAAATGTTGGTTACAAAGTGGAGTTAAATAAGTTCAGTTACAAAGTGGAGTGAAAAAGTTCAGTTACAAAATGAAGCTAAAATATATTCAAGTTACAAAGTGGAGCTTTAAAAGTTCAGTTACAAAAGTGAATCTAAAAAAGTTTAAGTTACAAAGTGAAGTTAAAAAGTTCAGTTACAAAGGTGAAGCTAAAAAGTTTCTAAAATAAAGTTTAAAAATGTAGTTTCACAAATTTTAAATGTTCAGTTACAAAGATAAAGTTACAAAAGTGAAGTTGCAAAGGGTGTGACAAGTTTTTACCGACTTTGCCCGTCGATAAAAAGGCGTGTTGCTGGTTGCAGCTCCAGGTAAGTATTTAGAATAGTTTGGTTTCTTCTAGATCTAAAATGGAGAATTGATTTTAAGAGTGCTTTTACGTCGACACGTAATTATTATAGTATTTTTTTTACCTTTCACCATATTGGTCATAGGAAATTCAATATGGCGGCTGTTTTTTAATATTTTCAGATTAATTATATTATATTATTATAAAATAGATATTTTACTGTTTTTTAGATTTGGTGTGTTTTTAAGTAGTTTCAAGATTAAAAAGAGGTAGGTAAATTTGTGTACTTAATTTATTTCATTATTTTCATTAAACTAATTATATCCATATGTTTTATTTTTATTTTAGAAGTCCTAACTAGTCGGACGCATCGCTTAAAGTATGTGGTACCCTGAATCCTGATACGTCATAAATACCTACATGTCGGCCGTCGGGATAGACGATATTATTACGATAATCGTGGGCCAGCGACGCAGCGCTAACTGTATCGCGATTCGCGACCTTTATTCAAATGTATCGCTACCGCATCGCTGCAAAAAAATGCGGTCGCGGTGGGGATCTCCCTAATAGGTAGTGTACTAGCTGAATCCTTGCAGCATGGTTCACGTAACAGTTCTGGTAATCTTGTTCAGGATTGGCGCTGAGCGCGCTAACCCAGTGCGGAATAGTGCGGGTGACGTGCGGATGTGCGGGGCGTCCCCCCCGCCTCATACGCCGATTGTCATCTCCACCTGTCGCGGACTATAACTATTTTTTTTTTACAGAGGCGGTATTTACAAAGTCGGGCAAAGGCAATCTGTTACTTTTTATTGGGGGTCATAGATACATAAAGGATTACACTAACAAGGCAAGCAAGAAAACCAGATGGCGATGCACCAAAAAGTATTTAAGGTGTAAAGCTGCAGTAAACACCGTGGAAGGTGTTGTTGTCAAATATATTAAAGGACATAATCATGATAAATTATATGACTTCATGGATAGTGATTTTACAACCAGTGCCTAAATTAAAAAAAACGAAATATACTCATCTTTTTTGTTTGTGTCCTTTTTTTATTTAAAAATAGATTATTTCCGCGGATTCGAGTAATTTAGAGAGAGATATATGTACATATTGTAAGATCGAAAACCACTTTGATATACTTTAACAAACTTTTAATCACGGTTTGCTTATTAAATTGGTTTACAAGTTATGAATTGCCGCCATTCTGCGCGTCACCAGAGAGTCTAGACTCCACCCCAAACCATAGACTCTTAGCAAACGTCAGCGGGTTAGGGCGTATCCAGACTATCAACGATTCACATAACACACTATCAACAATCCACCTAACAATATATAGAAGTTCTTCTTCTAGGAACAAAAATATTTAAAGACTCATGCCTTTATCATCCTAAAATACCATCTGAGACCTTTGTCTACCGTAATAACCCTAATCACAACCGAAAGCGATGAAAATACTGTTAACATTGAAATTTGAAGTGAGTTTTGAAAGCTCACAATTTGATAAACTATAAATACAATAACTTAAAACCACATATTATTCAAATATATATACTTTTTGAGTCCATTCGTCATGAAATAGAAATAAAACTATTGGAAATATCTAGCAATGTGACCCGCCGGTCACCTGTTGTTAAGTGATTACCGCCGCGCATGAACATTTGCAGCACCAAAGGAATCGCCAATGCGATGCCGGCCTTTCGGGAATTTGTTGATTCGCCCCTTAAATAATCTCTCTCATGTTCCTAACAAGTCATCATCACCAAAGCTACTAAATTACAGCAGTGGGTGGGCCTTGGGTTGGTCAAGCAAACTCCGCCATCGAGGCCGGTCAGATGCAGCCTCATTCCAGCTGCGAACCCCCAAAACCCTCATTTTCTTATCCATCTCCATCAATCTACCGACTTCCGATACCGAAGTCTTGGTTGGCCTCTAAGGCCGTCTGGTTTGCTGTCCAACAACTTTTTCGGGGCTCTTGTGTCGTTCATGCGTTGCACATGTCTGCTTATCGCATTCTTGACAGTTTAATGGTTTTGACAACATTCAGTTACTAAAAAAGTTCGTACAGTTCGTGATTATAACCTATGTATTCCTAACAAGTAACAAGCCTGATATTTTTGCAGCGTCTTTCGTAACAACGTCCCGGGGTCGTCCCGCCCTGTGCTTTCACAATAACAAGTACTTTCTTGCCTCGGTGGTCAACAATAAACATAGATGGCGCTGCTCACACCGAACGAGAGGTTGTCGATCAACTATCACTACTATTGATGGGGCTTTAATTAAATATAATGATAATCATAATCACTCATAAACCCTGATAAATATAAGGCTGAAGCAGCAATCACTTATACAGCCTGATAAAACTAAGGCTGAAGTAGCAATCACTTATACAGCCCGATAAAACTAAGGCTGAAGCAGCAATCGCTTATACAGCCTGATAAAACTAATCCGGAAGCAGCAATCACTTATACAGCCTGATAAAACTAAGGCTGAAGCAGCAATCACTTATACAGCCTGATAAAACTAAGGCAGAAGCAGCAATCACTTATACAGCCTGATAAAACTAAGGCTGAAGCAGAAATCGCTTATACAGCCTGATAAAACTAAGGCTGAAATAGCAATTGTTTATACAGCCTGATAAAACGAAGGCTGAAGCAGCAATCACTTATACAGCCTGATAAAACTAAGGCTAAAGCAGCAATCACTTATACAGCCTGATAAAACGAAGAGTGAAGCAGCAATCACTTATACAGCCTGATAAAACGAAGGCTGAAGCAGCAATCACTTATACAGCCTGATAAAACTAAGGCTGAAGCAGCAATCACTTATACAGCCTGATAAAACTAAGGCTATACAAATTTCAAACCCCAATTTTACTCCCTTACGGCGGTTACCTCATCCGATCCGAGTCCGTGAAAGTAATCCGTATTTTCACGGATTCGGATCGGATGAGTGCGTGATAGCTGTAAGGGGATGAATTTTCGAAAATCATTCAATCAAAAGTGGACTCTACATGCCAAATTTTAGCCCGATCCCTCCAGTAGTTTGAGCTGTGAGTTGATAGAGCAGTCAGTCAGTTAGCTTTTCCTGTTATATACTTATAAAATATATACTTAAGTATCTAATTTAAAATAACTAGGAACGTCTGATATGTTACTTGTTTCCTTTACATATTACAATAAAATTATTTATCATGCGAATATGTTATGTACACACTACACAATATGTAAAAACTTAGCTAATTTATCAATTGTAATTATCTAAGGGTTTCTCATAACGTAATGTCTACATGCAAATATTAAAACGACCTCTTCGTCAGAAATACTTAATATATAAAAGCGTTTTCAATAAAAATATAATTAAATATGTTTACTTAATGAACTATATGAAATGAATGAAATATCCATTGTTATACACCCATGAAAAAGAACACACACACATGAAAAAGAAATACAAAATTAAAGTTTATGTATGTTGTTGTTATAAATACCGCCGATTTCAGTGTCATGTTGGTGCAAAAGTTTACCAGAAAGAGAGCAGAAAAGTCACAAGTTAACTAAACTACCCAAAACTAGAGAGCATATAACAAAAGGAGGAACCAAAATCATACCGGCTCCTCGAACTACCAGAAAATATTGCAGTAATTGTTCCAACCGAAAACAAAAGCGATTGCAGACGACGATGGTATGCAAGGAGTGTCGCGATAGCCCGCCATTTTGCTTAGAATGTTTTTTTATTGTTCACACTTGTATTAGAAGGTAGAAATCACTTGCCCAAATATTTAATTGAGACGCGAGAACTTCCTTTATTTAAAGAAAATTGAAAAAAACTACTGTTAGAAAAGACATATTATTCGATTAATGAAAAGTTTTAGTTTTATTTTAATTTGTGACATTTGTTGTTCTTCAATACTATTATTGAAATTTGTATTTTTTTTGTGACTGTGTGTATTTAATGTGACTAATTTTATCAAAACCATGTACACGTTGTTAGGTATATCATAACATATTGCATGCTAATAGGCAGAATTTGGCTGTACCTTTTTGTTTTTGTAATATCACCACTGTTTACTCATATTCGCAATATAGAAATTCAAATTTGAATTTTGCTAAATACCAAAATGCTATTTTTTTTACTTTATATTTTAATGTTAAAATATTACAATAAAACTTTAGCTTTAAAGCTAGCCTGATTTAATTATTATAAAAATTATGCCCGCATGGAATGGTGCCAAGAATACTGGCTGCATTTCCGCGCTGGACAGCCAGGCTGATCCGTTGCGCAAAAATGAGCCAGCTCTTCTGTTACCAGATGAGGCTATTAATCGCGGTGAACTGTCTCGTAATTTTTTTAGCACTAAGACTCCATGGCCCCAGGGTCTCTACGGCAAACGGAACAAAAATGTAACTCTCGATAAGAGAGGCATACTTGCGCCGCTTGCCCTTTTTCAGCTGTTTCTGCGGCTCCCGGTCTTGATGCTGTCTCCCTGATATGACACGGGGCCAATGTGTCAACGCAAGTTGCGTCCCACATTAGCGCCCGTCCCCGTTCCCAGGGAACCAGTGTCAATCCATCAGGTCTCTTGCCATCATCCCGACTAATCCCTGCCGGCTCAATGAGCCAAGGAATGTCTATGGTGGCAAGAGTTCTTTTGATCGTGTCGTTTAGAATGCCATGCCTAAACAGCCCACCAGAGCTCCTTTGGCAAGAGAGTCCGTGGATTCCATCAACCTCTTTTCCATACGGACATCTATGCTGATGGCACAGTAGTGTTCCCAATCTGAGACCAATATAATCAGTACCCTTATTATAAATGCGAAATTATGTTTGTTTGTTGGTTTATTGGTTTGTTGGTTTGTCCTTCAATCACGTCGCAACGGTGCATCGGATTGACGTGATTTTTTGCACGGGTATAGATAAAGACCTGGAGAGTGACATAGGCTACTTTTTATCCCGGAAAATCAAAGAGTTCCCACGGGATTTTTAAAAACCTAATTCCACGCGGACGAAATTGCGGGCATCAGCTAGTGCTATTTATATTTTTTACTGACCTACACGTTAAGGAAAACTCCTAAAGTATATTTTTTACTGAAATCACTCCCGGAGCGCCAATCCAGCGCTTTCGTTCAAATTTGGTTCGTGCGAACACCATTCGCCGATTCGTCGATCACGCACGGACAATCCTGACCTTCCAAGCTATCTATGCTAGATAGATAAGTAAGTAATTACGTCTTTGGCACCCAGTCTGCCCGCTCCCATAGTATTTGGAAGGTCGGGGTTGTTCGTGCGTGTTCGTACGTGTTTTTAACCGACTTCAAAAAAAGGAGGAGGTTCTCAATTCGTCGGAATCTTTTTTTTATTTTTTTATTTTTATTTTTTATGTATGTTCCCCGATTACTCGAAGACGCCTAGACCGATTTTGAAAATTCTTTTTTTGTTTGAAAAGGTATACTTCAAAGTTGGTCCCATTTAAATTTGGTGAAGATCTGATGAACATCTTCGAAGATAGATACTGGAACTCCTCAACGGATAAGAGTAAATTGCTCGCGATCAGTGTAATAGCTTAGTAAACAGTAGATTTTTAACCAGTCATAGCATAATTCCATGGGGCCACTAAAAATTGTGAAATAAATTTTTTTTACAAAAAAAATAAAAACCGACTTCGATACACAAACACTAAAAATTGAAAAATAATTTACCACCAAAAAGTATTATCATGGAACTATATTAACTCTTGTATACATAATATATTCGGTAATAAATTAAATTATTTTTCAATTTTTAGTGTTTGTGTATCGAAGTCGGTTTTTATTTTTTTTGTAAAAAAAATTTCACGAATCAACTTCATACGAACATATTATCTATCTATAATATATAATAAAAATATTTCCAAAGTGCGGATGGCCCAGCTTAACAATTGCTTAGGCTCAGTAGATACAGGAGGAGCCGTAGCCTAGGGGCCAAAGGCGCTCCGGGCGCTAAACCCAGAGAGACGCGAGTTCCGAATCCTGCTGGTTCCGTAATTTATGACATGTATTTAAAAATAACGTTGTGTTAGAGAAAAAAGAAACGGGCCGAATTGAGAACCACCTCCTTTTTGGAAGTCGGTTGAAAATAACCACGTGCACACACTTCGTTTCCACCCTGTATATAGGTACTTACATACATGCAATGCCGTTTTCAGTCAAGTATTGGTGTAAATTATTGATACCTGAAACTACAAGAGACCACGAGCTGAGTCACAAGTTAACTAAATTGGTGGAAACTAAACAGCGCATAATAAAAGGAGGGATAGAAAGAAAAGTGCAGGCAACTCGAAGAAAAGATTGTAGGCATTGCTACCGTAACAAAAAGCGAGTACAAACTACGATGGAATGCAAGAGTTGTCCTGATAGTCCGCCCATGTGCTTAGATTGCTTTTTTATTTTACACACTTGTACTGATAAGAGCTGATATTCAATCGTCAAATTTAACAAGGAATAAATTTGACGTTCAAACAGATTATACAGTCGTTTTTATCTTTATTAGTCCCGCAAATTGCTACTGCGCTGGAACCATGTCTCATTAACATCGAAATGACGTCATTTGACGTATATTTAAGTAAAAATATACCATCAGCTCGAAACTTCAGTCTAGTGCTGACGTCACTAAAATGGCGGCCACGCGCATTAGCAATTTGCGGGACTTATACCTGATTGTCAACCTGTGTACCTGAACCATTGTCATATGGTGCACGTTCTTACTAATCAAGCCTGTCTTAGTCATAGTTTTAGAATTAGGTAAATAGTTTTAAGATTACTAACATTAGTTTTAAGGTTTGTAAACTTACAAAAAAAAAGATCTTGATCTGGTCGAAATAAATGTTTTTATTTGTACATGACTGAATTTATGTCAATGCAAGCAAATGGTACCTACATTAAAATTTCCATCTATGGATGACACACACAAATTTAAAAAAATCTTTTCTTATCAAATGAGTAAATACCTACTCATGTTACAAATATTTTAGAAAATCATTTTACTTTGGACTAGAAACAAAGATATTATTAAACTCTAGATAGCTTAGATAAGACTGCTTAAGTAATTATAATAACATTAAAAAAATTGGTTTAAGGACAACGGCCTACGACGGCAACAGAAATAACGCATTTGTATAAAGAAAGACAAAGTACCAAAACTGAACGAACCACGCACAACAGACGGAAACGTTTAAGTGCGGGAACCAGCCCAGAGCGAAGAAGAACTGAACGAACATGGGATGAAAGAAGTATGCATATTGGGTAAATCCTTTTTTGCCATTTTAGTTAAAATCCAAATACTAATGTCTAATCAAAAACAACATTGTTATAGAACCAAGGACAATGACAAGAACGCACCTTTATAGAGAACGCCTTAGAATGAATAACCCAGATAAATATAAAGAAATGAAAAAACAAAAAAAAAAGACATCTGAAGAATAAAAGAGAGGCTTGGACAACATAGTTTTGGGATCATAGGTCCATTCCTTTTTATCTGTCTTTTACAGGTCTTTTATCTGTATTTTTTTGTAATATAGGTACGTGTAATTAATCAACAAAAAATCCTTCTCGTGGTTATTGTGTCAACTTTTGTCGTAATATGCCGACGACATATTTTTAAGAGATTTTCAGCATAATATTGGACATGCAGACTTAATTATAATGAATATTTGTAATAAACTTAGTAAAAATAGTATATTAATGGTTATAAATTCTAACGGTGAGATGTTAATTATACGCAATCATCTATATATATATATAAAAGGAAAAGGTGACTGACTGACTGACTGACTGATCTATCAACGCACAGCTCAAACTACTGGACGGATCGGGCTGAAATTTGACGTGCAGATAGCTATTATGACGTAGGCATCCGCTAAGAAAGGATTTTTGAAAATTCAACCCCTAAGGGGGGAAATAGGGGTTTGAAATTTGTGTATTCCACGCGGACGAATTCGCGAGCATAAGCTAGTTACTAATAAATTTAATAAAGTCTGGTCTGGTTTTTTTATTCGCAAAGAGAGTATAGGCTCCATGCAGCAGCTTTTTATAAACCTGTAGGAGGTTTAAAAAAAGCTGCTGCAAGTTATGCCTACTATGCATTGTGGGTATTCAACAATCAACAATTTCAATACAAATATTTGTTCCAGTCGAATACGTCTACAATAGAGATGGGAAACAGCTCGCTCTGATCGACGGTTACACCTTCTACGCCTGCAACAGACTACGAGCCCAGTTAGATTCGAGCATGTGGAGATGCACCAAGGGTTACCCTTGCAAAGCCAGGTTTAAAGCTCTCAACACTGGCAAGATAATAAGAGTGACCACTTTGCACCACTCGCACGAACCCCCTGATATAGGAGTTCGAGATGGAATTGTGTTCAGGAAAAGGCTACCTGCTGAATTCAGTCAGTTAATGGCCCAGTTATAAAAAATCTAAAAATTACAAAGGTTTGCAATTATTTTGGGTTTTGCCCGCGTCTTAGTTTGCATGGAAATTATTAAGTGACTAGCTTTTGCTCGCGACTTCGTCCGCGTGGACTACACAAATTTCAACCCCCTATTTCACCCCCTTAGGGGTTGAATTTTCAAAAATGCTCTTTTAGCGAATGCCTACGTCATAATAGCTATCTGCATGCCTTTCAGCTCGATCCGTCCAGTAGTTTGAGCTGTGCGTGATAGATAAATCAGTCAGTCAGTCAGTCAGTCACCGTTTCCTTTTATATATTTAGAAGAAGAAGATAAAGATTACCTGATTAAGCCTAATTTCATCCCCAGAATGTAGACTTTCGTCAAGACGCGCTCCAACTTATTTATTACTATTCTATACTAATATAATAAATGCGAAAGTGTGTTTGTTTGTTTGTCTTTCCTTGACGCCCTTGCTTAGCAACCAATCGACTTGATTTTTGGCATAGAGATAGTTGAAAGGACGGAGAGTAACATAGGCTACTTTTTATCCCCGAAAAGCAAAGAGTTCCCACGAGATTTTTTAAAACCTAAATCCACGCGGACGAAGTGGCGGGCATCAGCTATTATGTATAAAGAGGAAATATTTGTTTGTTTGTAATCGATAAACTCTGAAACTACTGAACCGATTTTAATAATTCTTTCACCATTAGAAATTTTCTTTATCCAGTGAACATACAAAATAATGTGGGTAGGTACCGTCCATAATGCGTAGTAAGTTATTGATATCATCTCTGAATAATTATAGCCTGGCCACTAGTATATAATCTATGGGCACTATGTTTACGGTCTTGCATATGTTATTTCCACTGATTTTCCGCAATATGGCGAAGTGTTTTACTTTTCTGGTCAGGCTTTAACTACATTACTGTTGCATTCAACCTAGAATTATTTAACAAAATAATATTAACTACTATTACTTCTAATATTTGTACGTAACTACAGCATCTGTCGAATATAGTGGTATTTTATATTATATTTTTTTATTTCTCTTAATATTCTATATACATATGTAAAGTAGAAAATATAAATAGTACATTTGTACCTATGACTAACATAACAGGATAATATGAAAAATGTGAAAATACTTGTAACATTTTTTAACTGTATTTACCCATTTAAACGTGAACCAACTAAATACATCAGATCTTGACGAATTTCACATAGTAAGTACGGAAGAAGAATGGTTATACAGATCGATCTCTGGCTCGCGCTGTTTTCCATTCTGGTAGTAGGTATCTCTATCACCGAAAGATTATGATTTTGAATTTGAGGACAAGATGATTCCGTAAGAACTCTTTGATTTTACGAGATAAAAAGTAGCTAAGTCAGTTTCTGGGATGCAAGCTATCTCTGCTCTAAATTTCGACAAAATTGAACAGATAGATACACTACTATAGCATTACGAAAAAAGGATCCGGCACAACGGGTGATCGAAGTGCACCAGACACAATTATACTGTGATATTAGTATGGAGAAACAGCTAAACCAGCGTTTCGTTGCAGTTCTCTACCTCCATAACCAGCTTGGAAAAAGAACCGCTCTCTTGCATGGTTACAGCTTCTACTACGATGGTCGTAGAAAGAAGACCGATGTATGGCAATGTACGAACACCGGGCGATGTAGAGCCAGATTCGTCACGACCAAAGCTGGGGCGATGCTGCGCTGGAACACTGAACACAACCATCTACCGCCTACTTATTACATCCGAGATGGGATATATAGAAAAATATTATATTCTCGGACCAGGGCGCATTTGCAACCCTCGTAGCTTTAGTTTTAAGTTTACACGGTTAATTATCCGGAAGCTGCCCGACCGAGTTGGATTCAGTGGTTAACCCTTTTCTCAAAATTGGTATTAGACATGGAGTATTGGACATGATTTTCGTCTTACTCGTTCATGTTTGGGCCCACCTGTTGTGAAACTCTGCTAGTTGAGCATTGCATCAAGGCCTTGAAGATTATGATTATCATCATCAACTGATAGACATCCACTGCTGGTAAGTTTCTTGTAAGGACTTGCACACGCCACGGTCTTGCACTGCCTGAATCCAGCGGCTCAATGCGACCCATTTGATGTCGTCCGTCCACCTGGCGAGGGCTCTCCAACGTTCTGCTTTCCAGTCGCCATTATAGCAACGAAATGAATTATATCAACCATTCTTAGTAACTGTCATATGTTGCTACCCATAGCTTATATTATAACGATGCGTTAAGTGAGACAGAATAATAGAAACAAGTGTGTAGACTAGTATAGAGCGATAATAAAATAAATTTGGATGTGCGAAATTAATTCGTACAATTTTCCCTCCCGTCGCACCACGCCGCGCTTATTACTCACAGCAAAAATTTCATGGGTAGGGGTTTGCTTGAATCATTGCAAAAAGTGATTTGTCTGTTGGGAGACTTCAGCCGTGGCTAGTTACCACCCTACTGGTAAAGCCGTGCCGCCAAGCAATTTAGCGTTCCGGTACGATGCCATGTAGAAACCGGTCAGATGTTAAGTTGATCAGGCTTTAATAAAACTGTCATACCTCTTCCAAGTTAGCCCACTTTCATCTTAGGCTGCATCATCACTTACCATCAGGTAAGATCAGTCAAGAGCTAACTTGTCTATAATATAAAAATGAATCACTAAATGTGTTGGTCATCGCAAATCTCGAGAACAGCTAAACCGATTTCGCTAATTCTTTTTTTATAATATTCCTTGAAGTACGAGAAAAATTCCTTACGGAGAGAAAAAATTAAAAAATTTGAATCGACTGTTAGGCGGAACGAAGTTCGCCAGGGCAGCTAGTATCAGAATAAAAAAGAAAAATGTTTTACTATTTTTTTGCTTTTCAGTCGCCTTCGTCTCCAACAGAAACGGCAAAAGGTTGGCTGTGTACTGCGGGTATACATTCTACTGTGGTCGCCAGTGCAACAGAACGGCTATCTGGCGTTGTACCCGCTGGGGCACATGTAAAGCCAGATTCATTATGACCAATGAAGACGGGTTTGTGATCACAGCGCATTTGGAACACAAGCATGGTCCGCCTAGCTTTATAGTTCGTAATGGGATATTACATAAGATTTAAGAGGCCAAGTGCGAGTCAGGCTCGCGCAATGAGGGTTCCGTACTGCAGTCGTATTTTTTAAACTTTTTGCACGATAAATCAAAAACTATTATGCATAAAAATAAATAAAAATCTGTTTTAGAATGCACAAGTCAAGCCCTTTCATATGATACTCCACTTGATATAGTTGTCTTACTTCGAGAGCTGGAAATAGCAATATTTGTTCATGACCACAATTTAATTTTTTTTGTGTGATGTAACCATAAATTCACAGTTTTCAGATTTTTCCCCAAATGTCAGCTATAAGACCTACCTACTTACCAAATTTCATGATTCTAGGTCAACGGGAAGTACCCTGTAGGTTTCTTGACAGACAGACAGACAGACAACAAAGTGATCCTATAAGGGTTCCGTTTTTCCTTTTGAGGTACGGAACCCTAAAAACGGACTGAATTGAGAACCACCTCCTTTTTGGAAGTCGGTTAAAAAGAAACTACTCGTTTATTTTAGTCAGTTAAGGAAAAATAGATTATACACGTTTGTATGGAGAGCGCTAAGGAGCGCGCTAGGAAAACATCTCTTAAAGCTTGATGTGTGTCCAAGACTCCATGACAAGTTAGCCCTTGAATACGATCTAACTTAGATACTTTGTGAGCAATCTGAGATCATAGCGGGCTAATCTGAAACGAGTATGGCGAGTGCTACGAAGACCAAGAGAACACTATGCAAATACTGTGGTTTTGAACAATATAGTTCCTATTCTAACATACAACGAACAATTTTATGGTAAGCACTAATTAAGCATGTAATTAATTTTATTTATTTTATCATACAACTAGATGGAGCTCGCGACTTCGTCCGCGTGGATTTAGGTTTTAAAAATCCCGTGGGAACTCTTTGATTTTCCGAGATAAAAAGTAGCCTATGTAAGGACATCTCACATCCCGAGAAAGGCTTAGAATGCAAGCTATTACTGTAACAAATTTCGTGAAAATCGGTTGAACGGATGGAACGTAAAAGGCTAGCAGACAGGCAGACAGACAGACACACTTTCGCATTTATAATATTAGTATGGATTGAAAATGATATAATATATATTATCTATTTAGTTATTTTGTAAATGCACCGTGTAAAAATTTAACTGTAAGAAATAAAGTATGACTTTTTGTAAAGCTAGTTTTTGTCTATCATCATTTCAACCCGTCTCTGGCCAATGACTGAGTCGAGTCTCCTCTTTAAAGGGCTAGTTGTCTGTCTATAATCATACAGAGTATAAATTGTAGCATATGTCACCCGGCCCATAATAACAAATCGATTGACACATCATTCATGAAAATCGGCTTAGTAGTTTAAGCGCTACGATAGAACATAGGTACATAAATATATCGACATATATACTTAATATATTTTGACATCCTCCCTGGTGCAGTGGTGAGTGCTGCGGTCTTATCAGTGGGAGGTCCCGGGTTCGGTTCCTGGCAGAGGCAATTCGGAAATTTATAATTTTTAAATTTTCTCTGGTCTGGGAGGCTTCGGCCGTGGCTAGTAACCGTCTTACCGGTAAAGCCGTACCGCCAAGTGATTGGTATGATGCCGTATAGAAACCAAAGGGGTAGTATGGGTTTAATAAAAACTACCATACCCCTTCCAGATTAACCCGCTGCCATCTTAGACTGCATCATCACTTACCACCAGGTGAGACTGCAGTCCCCTGCTAACTTGTATCTGAACAAATAAACAAAATACATACATATAGTCCGTGACAGGTTAAGATGGCAATCGTCACCCGCGCTATCCCGCACCAGATAAGCGCGGGGGCTGAACGGGGCGTTCCCTCACCGATTGCCATCTCGAGCTGTCGCGTATTATACGTATACATGTATAGTATACACACATAGACTGCTACAATCTTAACCCTTCCTTTTGGCTTTGCCGTAATCGTATTAAAAGGAGGTTGTTTAACTCAATGTTTGCTTTTCAGTCGCATTTGTCCGAAATAAAAGTGGGAAGGAGTTGGCTATACTCTTTGGATACACTTTCTACTGCGGCGCTCGGTGCACCAAAACGGCAATCTGGCGTTGTACACGGTGGGGCACGTGTAAAGCCAGATTCATTATGGGCATTGAGGGCAGTCTAGTCGCCGCGCATTTAGAACATCAGCATGCACCACCCGTGTTTATTATACGTAATGGTATTTATTATAAAATTTAGAGTTATAGAACAAAACAAAATGGCAAACCTGAGCTCTAGTTTACTGCAATCTGGCGTTGTACTCGGTGGGGAACGTGTAAAGCCAGATTTATTATGGGCATTGAAGGCAGTCTAGTCGCCGCGCATTTAGAACATCAGCATGCACCACACGTGTTTATTATTCGTAATGGTATTTATTATAAAATTTAGAGTTATAGAACAAAACAAAATGGCAAACCTGAGCTGTAGTTTACTGCAATCTGGCGTTGTACTCAGTGGGGAACGTGTAAAGCCAGATTTATTATGGGCATTGAAGGCAGTCTAGTCGCCGCACATTTGGAGTATCAACATGCACCACCCGTGTTTGTTATTCGTAATGGTATTTATTATAAAATTTTGGATTATATAGAAAGAAAGTAATTTATTGATTTATTTGTTCTGTAACATGAGGTGCATACTTTTTTATTGCATGATAGGGTTACGTTGGACGACAATCATGCTTTAAAGAATGCTTTGGTCTAAGTTGAAGCGCGTTTTCTTAGAAGATGCTTATTCACCCTTACATCTTAATCTTACAACTGAATGGGATAATATTTCTATATAGTATTTCAAGCGTTATTATATAAAGGCTATTATATCTTGCACCCACATGGAACAAAGCAAAATGGCCCCAATTCAGTATTTATACTGCAGTCTTTTGGAAACCTGAGCGCTGGTTTTCTGCAATCTGGCGTTGAACTCGTTGGGGCACATGTAAAGCCAGATTCATTATGGGCATTGAAGGCAGTCTAGTCGCTGCGCATTTAGAGCATCAGCATGTACCACCTGTGTTTGTTATTCGTAATGATATTTATTATAAGATTTAGAATTATATAGAAAGAAAGTAATTTATTTATTTACCAGCTGACCCGCCCCGGCTTCGCTCGGGTGGAATTTAGAAAAACGAGGTGGGGGTTGAATTTTCAAAAATGCTGAAATACATATTTCTTCATTTGTTACTGAAAACCCAAATACCAATTTTCATGCAAATAACTTGAACTTTGAAATGACGGACTTTCTTACAAACTTTCATCCCCTATTTAACCCCCTTGGTAGTAGAATTTCCAAAAATCGTGAAATACGTATTTTTTACTTTTTTAAAGTAAAAACTATCCTCGTACTTCAAGGAATATTATGAAAGAGAATTAGCGAAATCGGTTCAGCTGTTCTCGAGATTTGCGATCAGCAACACATTCAGCAATTCAATTTTGTATATACCTACAAAAAAGATGGTATTTATTATAAGATTTAATGAATCGGGGTATGAGGCGTTCGCCCGCAAGTTTGCACGGGGGCTGTGCGGGTGTGCGGGACGTTTCCTCCCCGAGTGCTATCGTAAACTGTCGCGGACTATAGTATGAATTGTTGTAGTGCACGATATTGTAAGTCCATAAGTCCATAGTTAAGACCTACAACTGCAAGTAGTAGGTAGATTTGACGACCTCCCTGGCGCAGTGATAAGCACTGTGGTCTTATCAGTGGGAAGTCCCGGATTCGATTCCGGGAAGGGGTTTGAAATTTTATAATTTCTGGTCTGGTCTGGCGGGTGGCTTCGGCCGTGGCTAGTAACCCCCTACCGTCAAAGCCGTGCCGCCAAACGATTTAGCGTTCCGGTACTATGCTGTGTAGAAACCAAAAGGGGCATAGGTTTAGTAAAAAAAACTGCCATACTCCTTACAGCTCCGCTTCCATCTTAGACTGCATCATCACTTACCACAGATGAGATTGCAGTCAAGGGCTAACTTGTATCTGAGTTAATAATAATTAATAATAATACACGCGCTATGTAAGACAGTGTAACAAAAGAGTTGCAATATTAAATTATGGACATAAAAATGGCTTTTTTCTAATACTTGTGAATTTCCAATATTTGTGTTGTTTTTTTTTTCGTGGGGAAATCCTCATGTATACCTACCATCGCGCCCGGGCACGGAGGTTAGGGTGTTAGCCAGGTTTTCGGTACCGATAGGCAGGTTGCGGATAAGCCCCATATTAATGATATTAAGCTTAGATAGATAGAAATACTTTATTGCATACAAAAATATTACATAACATCACAAAAACAAAGAAACTTAAACTTAAAAAAAAAAATTGTATGCAAAGGCGGCCTTATTGCTCACAGCAATCTCTACCAGGCAACCTTTGGTGAATGGAGAAACTAGGTGTGTTGGATACTTATTTCGTGGTTGAACTACATATTGTATTGTGTAAAACGGGTACATACTACGATTAATTAGGCGATTTTTAACTGCCGATATTTCGACACAGTCATCTCGCAGCACTACAGTCCCGTCGTAACCACGACTCATGCAACTGAGTCGAAATATCGACAGTTAAAAATCGCCTAATTAATCGTGGTATGTACCCGTTTTATACAATACAATAAGCCCCATATTATGTTATGAGCTGTCACATAAATACCATATGTGTCCGTTCAGCCCATGGCAAATACATATGTGTCGTTTTAACACGTCGGGTGTTTATGAATATGCGGACCCGCCCGGCCCTGGAGATCTATGTTAGAGAGGAAACCTATACATGCAAAATCACGTGTTTCTAGACACAGCAATTTGAGCTGTATGTTAGTATGTCAGTTAGTCAGTTTATCCTTAAAATAAAATAAATAAAATAAAATCCTTGCGAGTATTTTCAATGAAATCTCGATGTATAATGACCTACTATTTATTATTCAGGAGCAGAACTTAAGGTGCTAGATGCTAGATGGATGCATAAAATAACACGTATTCCTAATAAAGCTAATGGGTATCTTTGCCAAAAACGTTGCACAAGCTGCTACAAAAAGCTGAGGGAAGCTGGCTCCACAGTCGATGAAGCAAGACTAAGGGCTTCAAAAGTCATCACTGAATGCCTTCCTTGTCAAAAAGCATTTTGTTTGAGATGTTTTAATGAAGCCCACGAGAGCTTTTATTTGCAATAGCATTAAGCGTGGATTTAGATTTTTTAAAGATTTCTCAAAATTTCTCTTTTAGTAGAGGTTCTCTTCACAAAGACTTTCTCGGACCAGCTGTTAAGACTCTACGTTGGTATATAAGTCAATCGGTTTTTCTTTTATACATACGAGTGTAAAGTTGTGAGTAGTTAAGTTATTCTTGATGTGGCATAGTATGTAAAAATGCAATATTAAATTATGGGCATCAAAATAGCTTTTTTCTTTTTTATTAAAACTCCTATTTTAGGCTTAAGGATTATTAAATCACTAGCTAACTTGATCCGGCTTCGCTAAGGTGGAATTTCTGGAAACATGTCTTAGTGGAATGAGTCAAGTATAGTCAGTGCGATCTTAATATTATAATGACTAACTATTTATTATTTAGGAGCAGAAACTAAGGTGCTAGATGCTATATGGATGCATGAAATGACACGAATCCCCAATAAAGCTAATGGGAAGCTTTGCCAAAAACGTTGCACGAGTTGCTATAAAAAGCTGAGAGAAGCAGGCTCTACAGCTGACGAAGCGAGATTAAGGGCTACAAGAGTCATCACTGAATGCTTGCCGTGCAAAAAAGCGTTTTGTACCATCTGTTTTAATGAAGCTCATTAGAATTTTTATTTCTCTCAACGTGCGCTCAACTTTTACGATGCAGTACAAACGGGTAAAAACAGGACCCTATCCTACCCTAGGAAATGAGGCGTTGACATCATTTACCGCAAAATGTCCACACGCCATAGAGGTCGTCACGATCCTCAGTCATGAGGGATGACTGGAGATAGAGAGAGAGACAGAGAGAGAGAGAGAGAGAGAGGGAGAGAGAGATAGGGAGAATTTTTATTTATAGATTTGCCTGAATATTATATTAGTAAATACTCGACGTGTTATACGAGCGAAATATTTTAGAAATACCAGATGTGTTTTTCAACTTCTAACACGTCGGGTATTTATGTATATTCAGGCCGCCCCGACTTCGTTCAGGTTGAAATCAGGGATCTACGTTACAGAGAAAATCTACATGCAAAATCTCAGGTTTTGAAACCCATCGGCTTAATCTGGACAGTTGATACGTTAGTCAGATTTTATACAACATGTTTCTTTATTGTTCATAAAAAATAAAAAATAAAAAATTTATATGGAACATTAGAGTTGTATTTTACCCATTTTTTGTTCATAAGTATGTAGGTCTGTAAAAATTAAAGTTCTAGCTAACACGTCCAGTCCAGGAAACATCATTAAGGACTGTGTTCTAAGCGTGAGATCTAAAAAGGCAATTGTTACAGTGATATGGGCTAAAAACGACAAAGGAAAAGACATGCTGATAATCGACGGATACACCTTTTCGTTGATGAGGAAACATGTCTACACTGACCACTACTGGTGCAGTGTAGGGAGGAAGTGCAAATCTAGAGTGATCCTCACCAGGAAAATCAACACAATCACCAAAGCCTACCTTGAGCATTGTCATCCACGGAAGAAGTTTATGATCAGAGATGGTCACTATTATAAACTTTAAAGGGCTTCATCATCATCATCATCATCATCATCATCGTCAACCGATAGATGTCCAGGGGCTACCTGCGACTCGTTTGATGTCAGTGTTATATTAATGAGCTTGTTGTAGAACTATATGTGATGTTAAAAAAAAAACTTTTTATTCAAATAAACTTTTACAAGTACTTTCGAATAGTCGGATGCATCTACCACTGGTTCGGAATGCCTTTCCTACCGAGAAGAACCATCAAGAAACTCGGCGGTTGCTCTTTTCAAATATTTGATATAGGTACAAGATTATGCCATGTATAAAGAGTATACTGAAGAACAAAATTTTCAAAGCACAGATTTTCTATATCTGGTATAAATAAATATTTCCAGCGATATAAATGTTCCACTAGATGCGGCACGTCATAGTAACAACATGTTTCAACGAGCATCAGTTTCCGCACCCCTGTCAATCATTATTCGCTTTAGACACAGTTTAGATTAGATTATTATTCACATTATCATGTTTGACTAGTTACAGGTAGCACAGTTTTGTAAGTAAACGTCTTTTCTTTCTTTCTTTCTAATTATAAATAATTTTCAGTTCTCTACCTTTATAATTCTTCTGGCAAGCGGACAGCTCTATTGAACGGGTACAGTTTCTATTGCGATGGACGCTGGAAGAACGATGTCTGGCAATGTACCAATAATGGGACAACCAATTGTCGAGCCAGATTTGTTGCCACCAAGGATGGAGAGCTCATCCGTTGGAACGCTGTACATACACATTTACCTCCTAACTATGTGATACGGGATGGAGTGTATATTAAGATATAAGCCGAAATATACTAATGTTAGAAATACGAAAGCCTGTCTGTTGCTGTTGCTTGCACGGCCCATATTTTTAACCGAGTTTAATCGATAGCTGTCTATCTCTGTACCAAATTTTTCTATTGCGATTGACGCTGGAAGAACGATGTCTGGCAATGTACCAATAATGGGACAACCAATTGTCGAGCCAGATTTGTTGCCACCAAGGATGGGGAGCTCATCCGTTGGAACGCTGTACATACACATTTACCTCCTAACTATGTCATACGGGACGGAGTGTATATTAAGATATAAGCCGAAATATACTAATGTTAGAAATACGAAAGTCTCTTTGTACCATTTTTTTTCTATTGCGATGTATGCTAGTTAAACTTTAAGGGTGTCTGGGTTACTATGATGATAAGTGTCTGGCAATGCATGACGTGATTTCTAATACTATTCTGAAGACAAAATAAAAAATTAGACTTTATACCTTGACGTTAGATTTTTCACACCTTTATTACCTGTTACCTTCCAAAGCCATCATGATCCAAACAAAAATCCAAACAAACGTTCCTCCCAATGTTGAGGACAATACGCGGAGAAACTTTCAGCTTTTACAAAACAACGAAGGTCTGGCACGCGCTAGCTTTTAGTCCATGTATCCACACGTTTTATGTGTAATTTTTTTGTGGCAAATCTGATTTGATTGCCGCCTCGATATATTCATCATCACCACCTTCAACTTGTCGCTGGCTCACTACTGAGCACGGATCTCCTCACAGAATGAGAAGGGTTTTGGTCACCACGCTGGACAAGTACGAATTGGCAGACATCACACATTTCTGAGAACGTAATGGGGAACTCTCAGGTGTGTCAGAGGTGCATGCCCGGGATCGAACCTCCGACCTCCCTAATAGGAGGCACATGTCTTAAATATTAGGCTCTTACCGACATCACTACCCCTATTATAAATGCGAAAGTGTGTTTGTTTGTTGGATTGTTGGTTAGTCCTTCAATCACGTCGCAACGGAGCAACGGATCGGCGTGATTTTTTGCATGGATATCAAAGACCCACAGAGTGACACAGGCTACTTTTTATCCCGGAAAATTAAAGAGTTTCCACGGGATTTTCAAAAATGTAAATCCACGCGAACGAAGTAGTGGGCATCAGCTAGTAATACTATATTTCTGCAATCATTCAAGGAGTGTTAAGTTCTTTCACCAATATGATTTATTTTGTTTCAGTTATATATCTCTAACAGCTGTGTTTAACGGCTACAGCTTCTACTGTGACGGACGGTGGAAGAATGACTCCTGGCTATGTACCAATAAGAACGTATACACGAAATGTAAAGCCAACTTTGTTGCCACGAAAAGTGGGGAGGTCATCCGGTGGAACACCAACCATACACACTCTCCTCCAAGCTATATCATCCGAGATGGAGTGTATATTAGAATATCTAACAAGTACAAAGATATACAATGAACCAATACCGTGTGACGTGTGGTGAGGCAAGTCAGCCAACTTTGTTGCCACGAAAAGCGGGGAGGTCATCCGGTGGAACGCCAACCATAAACACTCTCCAAGCTATATCATCCGATATGGGGTGTATATTACAATATCTAACAAGTACAAAGATATACAATGAACCAATACCGTGTGACGTGTGGTGAGGCAAGTCAGCCAACTTTGTTGCCACGAAAAGCGGGGAGGTCATCCGGTGGAACGCCAACCATAAACACTCTCCAAGCTATATCATCCGATATGGGGTGTATATTAGAATATCTAACAATTACAGAGATGTACAATGAACCAATACCGTGTGACGTGTGGTGAGGCAGATCAGCGAACTTTGTAGCCACGAAAAGCGGGGAGGTCATCCGGTGGAACGCCAACCATAAACACTCTTCAAGCTATATCATTCGAGATGGAGTGTATATTAGAATATCTAACAAGTACAAAGATATACAATGAACCAATACCGTGTGACGTGTGGTGAGGCCAGAGGCAGATTATCCATAAAGCAAACTAGGCACGTGCCTAGGGGCGCGAGGTTACGAAGGGGCGCGCGCGATCATGTAGAGTTCCATTACCGGGCCCACCTAATTATCCATGCTAAGTAATATTATCTTGGAGTGACCAAAACTGCCTCTTCTTTAATATAGCAAAGTGCCCTGACGTGATGTTCTTCACTCGTTCACATAAATAGTACAATCACCAACAACTAGCTATGCAATGAGACGATTCCTCGTTCTTTTGAAATTAGTTTGTAAAATTTTTAATATGGCTGTTAGAGGGGTGGCTATGAAGTGCTTTCCTAGGGCGCTCTCGACATTTAATCCGCCTCTGGGTGAGGCAGATCAAAAACACACAAACACACCCACACACCCACTCACACACACAACCCTCTTCCCGCGTGTGTCGTGAAGAGACGAAGAGGACTTACCAATCAAACTCAATGGAATGTAGATAATTTCTTGTACATGTACATCTGTTGTTTTCCAGATTTCCGTTATAATATTCAGATGCGGTGGTCTCGTTGAGGTTATAGATTTAATTTGATTTATTTTAATTGTAATTTAACATTTTTATTTTTTATTTAGATTTAAGTTTATTTCATACAATAGTTAATTATTATATGACCTATTTGATTCAATAAAATTTATTACTTTTACGGAAAATATGTGATGATGATGATGAAAATATGAAAAATGATCACCTTTTTTTCTGTGATCGATGGGACAAAGGGGATTGAATATTTTAGTATTTTCGTGATGGTGTGATTATCTATAAAAGGAAAAGCTGACTGACTGATCTATCAACGCACAGCTCAAGCTACTGAACAGATCAGGCTGACATTTGGCATGCAGA